>NW_011887824.1:507844-551906 GCF_000806365.1 Fopius arisanus
GGCCCAGGCCTGGACTACCTTCATTTTAGCATCTTGGCTCAACCTTGGATCGAGTTCGACGTCCGAGCTTGAACTAGCGTTACAAACCAAGGAATAACCAAGGTTGGTACAATCTTGAATTCCAAGCTTGAGCCAAGCTAGGTTAGGCTTGGTCCGAGCTTGGCCCAAGCTCGGACCAATGGTTAATCCCCACCTGGGAAAGGAAGCGTGTGCTCTAAAAATAATAATTGCAATTATTTTTTAATCAAATAAATTACGAAAACCCTCAGTAATCTACTGATGATTAATCTATCAATTCATTAAAGGAGGACAGAAATGCGAAAAAAAAAACTGACTGAAATTTATGAAGTTGATCTATGCTCCTACTACAAGAATTAGGTTAGTAGTTAGGACGTAGGATTAGTGTGTGAAAGATAGGGCTTGAGTCTCGTTGGGTAGAAAATTTGAGTTCATCGATTATTTTAGAGTTGATGTCGTTGCCGCCGTGGTTAGGGATAACTAATAAATCATGAAAACGAGAAAAATTTCTTTTTCACTTCATGTTAATCAATTTAATGAGGGCCTCGGTAGCCAATCATATGCCGAGCATTGGCAGTCCAGTCTGTTGTTCTTCTTTACTAGTAGATTCTTTCAATCACCGGCAAAAGATTGATTATCGCATAAATTTCAATAAAAAATAAATGTTATTAATACTTTTGGGTAAAAATAATAAGACTGGGCTGTCATCATTGGGCCAATCAAGGCATCGATAATCGGGCCGGAGTCATCATCCAAGGATAGAACATTGGGCCAATTTCTTTTCTAAGCTTCGGAAATGTTGGCGTCGAGCTTGGCCCGATCCTCAGGCCAATCCGACCATCCTCCAATAGAATATTTATATTTGAAATGTGTTAATATACTTCTCTACATAAATTATTTTAATTTCCATAGTTAGAATTTCATTCGCGATATTATTTGAACTTTTGATTATGTAAGTTTTCAACTGGAACCTCAATCATTTTCCCAATTAAAAGACTGTAGTTTTTCATGTTAAATAATTATTATTTTTTCACTGGATTAATATAATGATTTTAATTAATTGATAAATTAATTGTCTCAATTAAAAAAAAATTATTTATTTATTTTTTCAATTGATTGAAAATTGCAAATTCATTGAATTTTCAAGCAATTAGCTGATTGAATAATAAATTCCGCAGAAAATAACAGTTACTTTGTCATTGTTAAAAAATTAGAGTTTTTTTTCACTTGAAATGTTAAAAGGAATTTTCTACCCGTGTAAAGCGAAAAACTTGATTTGTGAAGTCACTTGTATGATTCAAGGAACATGCAATGGCTTTGAAAAAAAATCGCTGCGCTTTGCAGATTGTTTCGACGATCTTCGTGTTATCGCTCGCCCACTTCCGTTCACCATATTGTTTTTTAGTCCCTCCATCTCCCACCCACTTCTTCCTTCCTTTTTCTCTCAAGACTTTTTTTCCGCAGTCTTTCACCTCAACTCTGCATTAACTTTTCCCTCAAACACACTTCACTCTTGAGTCACTTTATCCCGGTCCCGTCTCGGTAATTTCGCACAGTATTTCACAGAGGAAACGGAAGTCTGAAGGAGCATCAGGAAAACGCAGGTCTTCCTCTGTCTATATCGATTCATTCGTCTTAGATTGAATCGTGAGAAATTGTTCATAAAAGCGGTGCATAATGCAGACATGATGATGAGTCATCCGAGCTCAAATTTATCGTTTGGTCGTCGAGGGTTATTCCGTCAGAAAATTTCCTCCCAACTATTGTATTAGTAGACATAATTGGGGGATAATGAGTAATCAGTGATTTGCGAATAATGAAATGTTCTTCTTTGCTCGCCTGTCGAACAAAATGCGACATCGACGATAGGAAAACAAATGGGTAAATGATTAGTA
Organism: Fopius arisanus; assembly: GCF_000806365.1. NCBI lineage: Eukaryota > Metazoa > Arthropoda > Insecta > Hymenoptera > Braconidae > Fopius > Fopius arisanus. The sequence goes on from NW_011887824.1 coordinate 509,758, forward strand.
GACTGGTGGAAAAAGAAATTTCTTGTTACTATGATCCTCATATAGCCACTAACACTAATAATCCACAGTGGGGCGTGTTCGTATAATATTACACGCCCTCTAATTGAAGCGGTTTCCAATTCCAATTTACGCCGGACGTATCTCTCCACGTTCTCGCGTTGCTCTCCCCTTCTCATCTACTGATAAAGTATATACTGACATATGTATTAGACTGGGTAGAGTAGTTTTACCAACGCTGACAGATTCTCATACCTCAAAGGAGAGCCAAACAAAACCTTCATTTTGACATTCGACACTTGCGGCTCATACTTAAAAATTAATATTTTGAATAACATATTTTAAAATATATCTCAAATTAGTTCAATTTATGTTGGAAATATTTTCGCCGTTGAAACGAACAAGCGACCCGTTGTAACAGGTCACAGGGAATAATGGAAACACGCTGTTTATGACCGAAACAGCCCAACACGTGGACCAACTCCATCGACAAAGGGCCTTGCCTTGTGGCTAGACCTGTCACCCTGGATGAACTGTTGACACTTTGATACGAACTCTCGACCAAGAAACATTGGACATTAACAACCTAGCTTACATTATATCGAGTCTTTAGCTAAAGTTTATTAGTGAATAACAAATGAAAGATCGAGTCATTCAATTACATTGTTGGCAATATATTTTTACCTACATTTACAAAAGAAATATATAATAGATATATATTTTCATACATATTTATATATGTTTTATTTATTCATTGGAAAAATATCTACAGTTGACCCATATTCAGATCTTTTTGAATATATTTTTATAATATAGGCGCAACGAACGAAGAGTACTTTTTTTTTATTGTCGAATATCGTGACTTCATATGATTTCAAATTTTGGATTTCATCATTTGCGTAGTAGCAAAAAGTCAAGTGAGCGAAATAGGAACAAATGGTAAACTGTGCTCGGTCGTCCGGCATGAGCCTATACGCAAAACTGTGCACACTCAGCGGCGACTTGGGGGATTCTCCGAAAATATCGATTTGTTTCCAAAATCTTAGAACGTAACAGAGTCGCGTTCTGCTTTGTTTTTTTTTTACTGGAAAAATATTCGCTGAGAACGATCCTGTGTTAGTGAACGAAATTCGGAATATGTCAAGTGACTTCACTACCCGAGCTGCAACATATCAAGTTTCTCCTAGTCCGGGACGAATCCCTGAAAAAACATCCCCGGAAAAAATATCCCGGAAAAAATATCCCCGGAAAAAATATCCCCGGAAAAAATATCGCGGAAAAAATATACCCGGAAAAATTATCGCCAAGAAAAATTCTAATATTTAATTCTTAATAATAAATATTTAAAAATCCTAATTTTAATAATTTACAAAATGCATTTTAGAAAAAAATTTCTTTATTTATTATGACATATAAAAGGGTTAAGGGTTCAATTCCCCATGAAATTAAAATCATCTTTTCTTTTCTCAAATTTTCATTTAATGTGGTATGTGGGGAGTGGGAGGGGGCTTCGCGCCCCCCAGGCCCCCCCACCGGGGCTTCGCCCCTGGACCCCACGGGGGCTCCGCCCCTCGACCCCCCTCTACGCCCCCCCACCTCTGGAAAAATAGGTACATAAAAAAAAGGGTGACAGAAATGAAATGTATGATTGGGGGGATATTTTTTCCGGGGATATTTTTTCCGGGATTTTTTTTCCGGGATATTTTTTCCGCCACCCGTCCGGGACATCAGAGTAGCTGTCTCCTCTACAGTCTCTCTCCGCGCCACGGGATAGACTACTGAGAGACTTCTACCAATCTCCCTGATAGAGAGTTTCAAAATTCAACTCCCTTAATTATTGACATTTTTCTTCGAGTGATGTTATTTCCTCATATAAAAAATAAGTATTTTTTCAAATATTTTTTTTTAAATCTTCTTTAATTAACATATTTACTTCAATCAATTTTATTTCTTGAATAAATAATTGCGGGACGACTGGAACATGACATTTTGGAATTTCATCTTCACTTCTGAAATTGAACAGACTTTTTTTACATTTTATTTGTCCTGTCAGCTTCAAAAATAAATAAAAACGTCATGTGAAGGAAAATGCCAAATTTTCTATTTTTGCTTATTTTTCCGCTTTTCCTTTTCTTCAGTGACATTTCTGCTCTTTTCCTTTTCTTAAGCATTACCCCCACCTCGGAGGATTTCGGCGTAGGAGGAGGGCCTTTGGGACCTGGGTCGTAAAGGCCCGTCACCCGATACAATGGGCTATCGTCTACCCTTTGTCATTTTCTAATAGAGGTCGGGAACACGACTTGCTCTCAGAGCAGAGGTTGCCCAGCCCTAGAATAAAGTATGTTTTATACTTGATCCCAGGATATTCTATTTCCAATGCGATATCGCATTCGAATAATTCTTCTTCAGACTTCAGACTTCATTCCTCTTCAGATTCAATTCTTCTTCAAATGCAATTTTTTCCTCTATATGTACGGATATTTGCATTCAAAACTTTCACTTAGTGACTATTAGTCAATTTTCACAAATACTAAAAATATCATCGAGTCAACAATTTAGAGAATCCAAAGAAAACATTACCATATCTTTGGTCTATACAGAAAGAAAAACAGTTCTGGGAAATCTTGCTCCAAAAAGAAAAAAACCTTTCTGTGTGTTTCTGTTTTTGTGTCATGTTCAACTTTGGCAATGCCCTGGTTTCATGCTTTATATGACTTCAGAAACTTTTGAAAAAGTCCAAATGATGAACTTTCCAGCATCACCTCAGAGTTCTTCCAATGATGTAAAGGACTCAACTTGTGACTTTGATCCCTAACTTTTCATGCGTTACAGGAATATCTTGGATTTTCTTTATGCATCTTTAGGGTTGGTATTCCATATAAAAATCAATATTCACTCGCATCATCGACATGTACACGCCATAGGTGAGGTCAATCGTTGGGAATAGAGGAATGGAAGGCAACATCGGAGATTGGTACGAGCCATCTTCGAGCGTTCAATTCGTGATGTTTCCTTCAACGTCATGTCTTATTGCCTCTATTCCGCTCAATAATATCATAAAAATAAATGTGTAAAGGTTTCACAACACAATTTTCCTAGTTTATTTGAAAAGGTTTCATTGAAAGTTACAGCTGAACTTTGAAACAAGAAAAAATGAAAACAGTTTGAAATTCTTTGCTTTTCAAAACGACTTCGACAAGCATGGTCTTAAATTTTTTGGTTTTAATTTAATGATTCTTTCTGATAAAAAATGGGAATGAGGAATCGAAGGTTCTCTTGTCATCAAAGGTCGCAGCACTCTTTAAAGGTTAAACCACATGGGGGTTGTATAACCTAAAGGACTAAAAGCTAAAATATTCCCATAACCCTTGTAATATCTTATTCTTCTGCTGAAGTTCATTCTTCAAAGACAATGAAACAATAGATAATGATAAAAGTTAAATATCAAAATGAAATGATGACAAAAATTTCTTTCTAATATGTGTTACTAAATCACATATAACAATGAACGCTGAACAGCCTACAGAAATATAAGTATACTTGAAACTAGTATTCTCAATTTATTCAGTGTAGATGAATATCATTGAATTAACATGAATTTTTTAATTGAAAATGATAAATACTCGATATGCACATATATTTTATACTTGATTGAAATATTTTTTTTATTTCCGTACAGTCATACGGTGATAAAAATATTTAATAGCTAAATTCGCGAAATGAAATCCTTTCCTGAAATGATATATTTTCATCCATCATCGTCCAGTCACGCCCTTTTTTTTCCAATGTTTTCGAGCAATCAGGTTCGACAAGGCGGATATTGTGTCGAGATTGCAAATTGATCGACATTACATAGGAAAAGAGAGGGAAGGAGTGTAAGCAAGCAGCAGATGAAATTGTATTTAAGCGGCTTTAATGACTGTTGCAATCACATTGACAGACGTGTATTGCCAGATTCTTACACTCATTCATGAAGAAAATCTTATAAAGATGCATGTAGAACGCTTGCAGTGATATCGATAACATTGAGTAGGAAGAAATATGCACTTGGTCTATTGTACAGAGTGAAAAGAAGAAGTAGGTAAAATTTTTCAAGGAGAAATCGGAGCGGTCGAGCGACTATCATGAAATGTTCTATAACCGATTTTTTTCACGTTTTTCATTTTTTCAAGTTTTTTCATCGCATACGAAATACGTGTCAATTCTATCGTCACAGAAGACGGATAAGATTTTTGCTGTTTACAGAATTCTCCATTGCCAGCCATTCGTAAGAATTGTCATTCTGGAATTCTAGGAACATTTTATAAAGAGGAAGGTTATCGAGAATCGTCTGTAGTTTGTTGAAAGTAATCTCTCCCGATAAAACCGCCCATTCAAGATGATCAAGATAATCTACCACTCAATGTCATCAGTAATCCGTCGATTTTCACGTTTTCCTCTTTTCATATCAGATTGTAAATGAACTAAATTTCTCACCATCATCACTATATAATGATCAGAATTATCAAGGAAGGATTAAAGATTGTCCTGAAATCTCCAGTATCCTTCCTCTATATCAATATAAATCAAGATACGCGAAAGCGTATCGGCCAAGTTGACATGGAGAGAGTGGGAAAAAGGCCGATACTATCGCGTATGATATACGCCTCACAACTTCCCCCTCCACTACATCTGCAAATGTATTTACTTTTGTTTAAAAAAAACGACTGAGGAAAACGGAAAACCTTCTTCAGATTTTTAATAATCCGAGAATGACCTTTTCAGTCGTATATTTGTTATCCCTCATTTACGTGTTTAAAACTATTACCCTCTACAATAGGTAAGAAAAGCAGATACCGCCGATTATTTTTTAGTATTTACCCCGAATTTGTGATGTTCTTAATATATTCCATTGAGTAAATCTTGTCTACAAATTCACCGTGAACTAGTTTGGTACATACATGTATAACAAACCAGGGATCACTGAAATATTGAACGAATATAGATCTATTGAGTTTCCTTTTCCCCCTTTTCATGTATAATTTACACTCACATCCGCTAAATGTGTACTGTGTGACAACAAAGGGAAGGGACAAGCCATCGTTGCAGAAAGATAGTGAGACAGAGAAAGGGATTGGATGAACACAATGTAATAGAGTGAACGCAAACAATCTGTCAACCTTCATACGATAACGGTTTAATAAAGTCCATGGGTTGACGGAACGAAACAGAATTTGACCCCTTTGAGGGACTCTGCGTTATAAGGGAATAAATTAGATGTTTTGCGATGCTAGGTGAGTAGTTAGGGAGTTCGAATATAATATGACACCCTGGCGATCCAAAGAGTCAAGGGACTATTGCGGCGCAAGGCTAATAGATTTCTTATTTCTGGAGATTGGGGCACGGGGAAAATTCTGTACTACAAATCTCTATATAATCCGTACATAGCAAACGTTGCTCGAGTTTAGAATATATAGCACACAGAGATGAAAATTCATTAAAAATTAAGTGACAGTTTTGTTGACTTGAAGCGGAATATAATTTGGTGAAGAATTATGTGATAGTCATGTAAAAGTTTACATGGTTTCGAAATTCTTTACCGAGCGACTTTTTTGCAACGGCGCGTACACGGAAAAGGAAATATATTGGAATAAAGTATGTTTTATACTTGACTCTAGGATATTCTATTTCCAATGAAATATCGCTTTAAAATTCTTCTTCAAATAAAGGAGGTTTTTTTTTTTTTTTATTAATATCCTTTCTGCCCTGTTCTGGTTAATTGGCCCTATCTCACCCTATACATGCGGCTGTGGATCTTACACTGTACCGTATTCACTCTCCTATGGAACATAGGATTGACATGAGAAACCACAGAAAAAAATCATGTCGGTACAGGCGGTTGCTCTATTATCAACCTCCCGCTCATCAGTGCCTGTTGAAAAATTCAATTCAACGGGGAATCGAACTCAAAACTTTCAGACCACTAAGCTCGCAACCAGCCACTGAGCTACCGACGTCGGTTAAAGAAAGGAATTGATGGAAACTTTTATAATAATATGGAAAAGACGCAAAGGGATTAGCGGTTTCTAAATAACTGTAGGGGGAACAAATCGACATTTAGGTTCCAAAAACCAATTTTCAAAAGATCATCAAAATTGTATATGACATTGAAAACGATAAAACAAAAAATGGTTTTGTAAAAAAATGCTCCAAGCACATATTTCGATGTTGTTCATTTGAATAAAAAATTGAAAAAAATTAAAACAACAATTACTTAAAAATTGAAGTCATAACTATGGAAATTTGGAAAAAATAAACTAATGAAAAAAGATGCCAAGCTCATTGAATTTACCAGTGAGGGAAGCTGGTGATGATAGGAGTGCGTAAATCGTTTTGAGTTCTTCTCTAGGAATGTCTTGACTAAGACGAGTCCCATAATATCCTACAAAAGACATCGCAATCAATTAAATTGGTAAGCACGTGGGGAATGCTTGTCTGTGTTTCCTCCCGAGGGTTGAATACGATTTTTCCACCTACATACGCCGAAAGTGAGCATTCTAACCTCACTTCGTTCGGTTAGAATTTTCACTCACTTCGTTCGGTTAGAATGCTCCCTTTCGGCGCATGTGGGCAGAAAACCGTATTTTCAAAATACATTTCATACTTTAGGGTGCAGTAAAGAGCGTTTTTTAGAAAAATTGTTTATTTCCAAGGATAAATGAACAAAGTGAAAAAAAATAGAAAAAGGGTTAGGTGTCAACCACCATGAGATGCCAAATTATGCATTTCTATTTTTTAATTTATCACTGAAAATATTTTTTCATTTATCACTGAAAATAAACTTAACTTATCTCTTCTCAGCACACTTTCCACGATTTTTTTGCCAACCTCTCATTATTCGCGCGCGACGCTGATTACGAACCGATAACACAGCGCCCGTTGAAAACAGATGCTGCCAACTTTCAAACAAAAATCTTACGGCTTCAGTTGTGAGATAATCTCACCGCGGAAAATATGCGAAAAAATCCGTTGCTATGCGCGAATCTTTTTAATGGTGCGTTTAATTGCGGGAGGATTAGAAGTAATGAAAAGAGCATACACGATTTAGGTGATGTAACTAAGTTTATTTTTTCTTTAAATTGCCGTGTTTTAATTTAATTACGAAAATTAGTTTTGGAGGTAGTGGAAGGGGTAGTTGGGTCGTGTATAGATACTTGGGAGCGCTCGGCCTGTTGTTTGTTGTTTGGTTTGGAGGTTTAGAGGTGAAGAAATATGTACTTGGCCGATACGCTCTCGCGTATCTCGATATAATGACATAAAATCTGTTGGAATATTTGAGTAACGATCCTTCATTATTGTACAAAAAGTACTCTACAAGGATTTATGACATACTGGGGAAAACAGTTCCAGAAAAAGGAATAGTTTACAATCGTTTCATTTCCACTTCCTAGAGTGGTTTAATCCTAAACATATATTGGAATTTGAAGCAGGACTGTGTTCTCTTATGTCCCTTAAGGTAGTGTTCCCGTATAACGAAGCAACGATGAGATTTTCATGAAAATTGATAGACAAATAGATTTCATGCAAAAATGACTCAGTTCATTATTTGGAATCCTCGATGGGTCAGAACAATAGTTATCAATTTTCTTATTTTCCGACGATTAACATTGAGTTTTATAGCACTTCACGTTTTTTTTTTTAGTTTTGAAAACTCCAGCGATGAGTTTTTTCTGAAATTTTTTGAGCTATATGTACAGATGCTAAAGAACATTTTGCGCGTTGAAAGATTTCGATTCTTGGGCTGTAAAAGCTGAAGTTAATTAATGAAGTGTGAAGTTTATCAATACCGCGATAAGACTAGGTGAGCGTCAGGTTAGGTGTGCTCTCATTACAGAAACACAACACAAAAATGGAAACGCATCACACAGGCATGGAAGCCGTTGAGCAGTGTTGTCAAGCCGAACTCCCGCGCTAATCAAAGTCATCAGTACTCTAGCTTGACTCACGATGTACCGGCAGTGCTACCTTAAACCTTAACTTTTAACCTTAACCTTAACTCAAACAGGCATAATTGAAAATTCAAATGATATTACGATTGAGATTTAAAGAATTTTCTAATAGTATACTGCAAATGATTTTTCTGAAAATCTTGACGATTTCGTTTGTATGCAGGAAATTGTGAAGTGAGAATTGCCTGAAATAAGCCAAATTATTTGGGAACTCACAGGTCAATTTCAACCGAAACATTCTTCGAGTAGAGTAGTTCCTGTAAAGGCAATATTGAAAATGATTACATAATCTTTATTTATACCCTACAATTGTTAACTTACTTTGGATTACGAACTGATTTCAAACAAGTCATTGCTTGAATCAACCTGCAATATATGCTCCACATATTTTATTTTGAATTGATTTAATAGATAATTCAACCTTACGCATTCAAAGACTTTTGATTTTTATGAATTGCAATTCGCCAATAGCCTTGAATCTTGTTAAACTTCGAATAACAAGATTGAAACAAGAATAAAAACAAAAAAAATTGTAGATGACACTGGGGAAGTGATGGAAAACTTGTTTTCGATGCAGCAACCTTTATCCTCAAGTTTTTCCATCAAACATTTGCTCTGGGGAACTCCAAGAAATGAAAAGTAAAAGTAGAAATGGAAAATTATTAAGCCTCAGCGAGCTATTATTGAGGCAGAAAAAAGCAAAACGCCCGGAACGGACACACTTTTCTCATCTCCACTTGTGACTTGTCGCTTTTCCATTTTTTTGTCTACAATACGATGTGATGGAAATCTATCCTGGACACGCTTTCTCCAGCCATCAAGCCTCCAATGTTCCCGATTAGTGCTCATTGTGAAGGGAACTGATTAATTGATTTACATTGCACTCTCCAATTTTTTATGTTTTCTCTTGTATTAATTTTTCTACGCCTACATTTCTTTTTAGTAATGCAGATCCATAATTCATTGCATTCTTGAGCCGCTCAAAATATAAAACTGTAGAACTTCACTACCAATGCAAAATGGAAGCTTTATCTCGTATAACTTCTTGAATAATTTGCAAATTTTGTATAGAAAATCATCGAAAGGTTCCAGTACTTGCTAAGGCATTAGATTTGAGTATTCTTCAATTTTGTTGTCCAAACTAGATCCTATCGTTTCTCTAATCCGCTGCAATTGTTTCTTCAATTTCAATAAATAATTTTTTTAAAGAATAATTATGAACTGCGAAAAAAAATTACTTCTATCAAGAAGAAAATTAAGTGACAGGTCCATACACAAATTTTGGATAATTAGTTTGTATTGAGTATATGGACTTGACAGAAATCATTTTCTTTCCAGGGCAGTAATATAATCAGCAGCTTATGGCTACCTTGCCCCATAGAGGGATGGGGTTGCAGACAGTAATAATTTAATTAATGAGTTTGTGGACAGTGCTCATAATTTTAATTAATTGAATTGAAATCCATTTGACCTACATAATTGCATTTGTAAAGGAATGAAAAATCAGCTTTAGGGGTTACCTTTGACTGAACCGTTCTGAAAAAAAAGCGCTTATCCTAAAAGTTCGCGAGTCCATTTACTTATGAACTTTTAACTAAAAAGTAAAGAGATATGCTTTTATTATTAATGAATATTCATCTGATACAATCCAGTTCTGTATTCCCATCATATAGACATTTTTCCGATTTTAACAACATTTCTTTATTTGAATTGAATGAATAGTTTTTTTCTTCCAGGAAAAGTCAATACGAAAATTAGTATGGCCTTCTGGTATATAAACGTCTGAGATTTTCCATCTCTTTAATCAGTATAATTTTCAAATTGGCAGTGGTCTTTCTCTCAACTTTTACCTTTATCATAAAAATCACTTATCAAACTAAGAAAACATATGAGATCAATATTAGTATATTTCGATACGAGTGAGATGGAAAATTCCCGGCTCATATGTGTCCAACAATATTTTTTGACAGTGATTTTACGTTCAGTGAGTGCGGAACTGTGCTTTTTTCGTCTGGTAGTAAACGAAAAGTCACTTTTCGGCATGAGGTAAATGTAGCAGCATTGTCAAAAAAAAAATAAATTTATAGATATTTTTTTTTAATTTTTATGAGTCATCTATTATGGCTCTGTAATTCACGTTCTAAATTTTCATGTATCGGAAACGCATACAATGCGAGATATTATGATAATATTAATATATATAATTAATATAATAATATAATATTCTTTAGTCTCGCTTAATCTTATGTACATCGTCGGCATGTCGTAGCTTCTTGTCCTGTGTTCGTTTTGGTTTTTGTAAGACTGTATTGTGTCCATGCGATTAGATGAAGTATTATAAATCCCCCCACCTCTCACTCGAGACTGGACTCGCCTGGCTAGCAGGTTTATACTTGCGGGATCCTCACTATTGTTTTCTGCCTTTCCTCCTATAGGAAATAATAACATTTACAAGTTTATAAGAGAATTATATTTTGCTTATTGTACAGATACTGTACAGATCTGCACTTTAGGTTCGATTCTCCTGCCTACTTGAGCCTCAGTAGATGTGAGTCTCTCAATTCTTTTTCGTTAGGTGAATCTACTTATCCACAATCCAATAGGTCTTGTGGTGGAATGACTTCACATTTTAGTACGATTAAGACAACGGACAACACTTAGATGTGGTTAATGAATTTGAGACAGCGTTATCGGGTACTGAGCTTGGGGGTAATGTTTAGTCACCGTTCTGAAGTATTCGTGCAATACTTCTTGTGTTTAAAACGGTAAAAAACCGGACCCGGCCCTCCAACCCTAATTGTAATATGTTTTCCGACATTTGGAATTCAGTTTTTTATCGGGTTGTGTGCGAAACTCGCGATTTTTTCGCTTTTTTCTATTGAAAATAGGTGAGGTCACTAATGTACATATTTACCGTTGATTTAAATAAACATCTAAATTAAATTGATTTAATTGTTTCCTTGGAATAAAGACAAATTTCATTGGTAATAAATAAATTTCGGTAATGTCTAGTATCTCTTTACTAGACATTTACTGAAATTTCTACCTGATATAATTTTTTTATATAATATGATATAGCTCTTTTTTAATAAGATAAGAAAAGAATTTTAAATAAATCTTTTTATTTGATTCGTATCGACTATTTTCTGGATGAAATGCTCTGCATTGTTCGATAAAACTTGTGTGTTAAATGATTGTGCAAATTTCTGATTTCGAAATGGATACTTTTATAGAATTGATACTATTGGTAGATACGTTGCCTATGTATTTGAAGGATGCTTGTCCAGAATCGTAAATTTTTAACAAAAAATTAATTCTTTTCGACGGCCATTTCTTTTATCTTCATACAAAATTAAACCTATCAATTCACGTTTATGATTTTAAAATGAAATGGCCAAAGGGAAAAGTATCAAGGAGGCGCGTATGTTGGATAGAAGATTTCTAAATTTCCTTTTTTTTTAACAGTGAAATATAAATTATTTGGTTGGCCTTTTGATGCGGTATTGTTTTACAAATCACCTTCCATTTTTTCTCCCATTAAAAAATTTTCTAGTCCAGGACTTCAATTTTGAATTTCCTCAATTGAAACATGAATTCCATCGGCGCTTTGTAATACAATATAATGGTTTATTTTTGCGCTGCGGCAATGACGATCCATTCTTTGAAACATGAAAGACGTTAGTTTCATATATTCTGCTGTTAGCCAAAAAAATATAAAATTTTCCGTGAAAATGAAAAAAAAAATAAAAACGAAAGAATTACATTTTTAAGAAATAGTTAAAGATTCTTCCAGCCTCAATTTTGGAATAAAATCAAGTCAAGGACAACTTTTATAGAAATAGACGTAAAAAACGACGACTTGGCATTTATTAACGAACAACTTCGATATTTTTTTAGAAAAAAAAAGTAGAACAAATACTTCCTACATCCTCTTATCAATGATTCATTTTTTACACCTTTATGAGTGAAAAATCGAAGTGGAGAAAAAAAGGAAGAATTCGGCCTGATAATCGTCAATTGGTCTGAAACCCTATCATCGTGCAATCGAATTATCTGCTCTGGCAAGACTTTGACATATTGCAGAGAGTCTTCATTGTTATTATTACTCTCTGGGATATCCGGTAAGGGAAAGTGAGTTGCGTGATAACAGCCTTTTCGCGGGCACACCTTGATATTACATACTAGATACACTATTGAAAAAAAGGGAGGAGCCAAAAAGGAATGGATAGGATAGATATAGGCAGATATACAGACTGAGAGCTTTTAGCCAAATGACGCGTTTTATTATTGGATGGGCTTGTGGGGGTGCGGCTCCTGTCTTTTTCTCCCTCTTTCATCGTTATTCTGTTTTGTCTAATGATTCTTGTGCCTCACCCTAAACAATTGACTGGTGCTTCAAATTAAACCTCTCGTGAGAATTCTCCAAAATCCTTTATACAACTAATTTTAAAACAAGTTAAAACAAAATTGAGAGAAATGGAATGATTTGAGCACAATTGAAGATCAAAGTGAAAAATTACTTTCTAATAAATTATTTATACGAAAAATAATAATAGCTAAAAAATACAAGACAATTCTTGCTTCCAAACGAACGTACACACAGAAAACACTACTTAATTCCGTACATTACATTGTAATGATTACAATGATTACATTGTAATGATTACAAGTCTCGTACCTTACAAGTTTGGAAAGGTAAATTTCATCCGAAAAAGTCGTAAATTACGATTTTTGTGTCGTGAATTACGGGTTCGACCCCGTGAATTACCATTCCGAACTCATAAATTACGAGGACCCTTATCGTGAATTACAAGTTTCGACGTCATGAATCACGAGGTTCGATACCACCATTTACACTCCCTTTCTCGTCATTTACGACATCTCAAAAACAAAAAGTCACTAAAAACAAAAACTTCCAATCACAGATTTTACGTGATTCTGATGTCATAAATGACGAGATAGAGAGCGTAAATTATCGCGTTGGACCTCGTAATTCACGAGGTCGAAACTTGTAATTGTTGACATGGGTCCTCTTAATTTACAGGATGGACCTCGTAATTTACGCCATGAAAATCGTAATTAACGGAATTTCTGGGCATAATTGAGGTGGTTTTAGCCCGTAAATTACGTTCTAAATCCCGTATTTTATACTTAAAATAAATTTCTTCGTGTATGTATTATTTCAATCTTTCCTTTTTATAATGTGGCTTGGAAATAAAATTGAATAATCTGAAAAGAAATAGTATATTGTGCCTCTAGGGAGTAAAGTATTTTCTGACCAAATGTGAGTTATAATCACATTATTTATTTTTTCTTGGTATTTTTTTCAAAGATAAATCTCAGTTAATCACTTTAAGTTAATAATTATTGTGGTCATAATTAACATGCTAATTTTGTAGGGAAATATAATCGTAATTATTGAAAATACAGTATTGAAAAAGCAACTTTTTCTTCAAATTAATATTTGAACTTTGTTTTTTAGTGTGTAAACGTCTACATCTTTTCTAAAATTTTTGAGATATTTATAAGAATTTATAAAAAATGGTGCAAAAGAATGACATTATTAGAGAACCTGTTGAGTAATTGAATAAAGAAAAACCTCAAAAGCGGTCTATTTTTTGTCTCATCCAAATATCTACTAAAAACAGGAAAATGGTGGAATGGCAGCAATACATTCTTAAATTCATCTCTTGTATTTGTTATATACTAACTTCATTATTCTGTATTATTTGTGCAGCTTAACTCATAAATAATACGGTCTGCAATGCTAATCTTCCAATATATTGATATTCTCGTGTAATTGATGAGACACTCACCCTCTGGTGAATATAAAGGGTCGGATTTTGATGTCTCCAGTTTAAAGTGAATGAGCCGTAATCGATATGGCTTAATAACGAAGAGAAGAACACATAATAGGGGATTATGATTATTTGTGGGAGGAAAATGGAACATGTGTGACGATGGTTGCACGTTTATTTAATTGAATTTCTGCAACTGGGGTAACGTCTAACGGTAAAAGCCATGACGCGACCTACAGATAACTCGACAGTGACTATTGTCATGCTATTGGTAGATTATGCCTGCTATTTCTACCGCATCCCCATGGAAACTAGGAATACCAGTGGCTTTCACCATTTTCAGAATTACCTAAAGGACTTGGATAGATAGATTTTTTCTCCATTTTACCTCATGTATTCAGATCCTTTGAAGATATTCTGGTGAGGGATTTCCATGCCCATGTATAAAAAAATCTATTGGCAAGTAGTTTCTGTATTTGTACATAATATTATGAATTATTGATAATGATTTTTGCAAAGTGGAATTATAGAATTATGAAATTACGTTGGTAATGAAGGATATTTTCTTCTCTTTTATCAATATTTTCCTATTAATAAATTGATATTCGAGATGTTATTCAATAGTTAAACTCGAGACGATTTTTTTCTAAGTATTTTCATCTCGTCTAACTCACTGCTTTGGGGAGAGTACGTTGTTATCTTCTTGAGTGCTTTATATAATTAATATTAATATTATAATATCAAAAAAGGGATAGTATATCTTCCATGGTTCACCACCGTCCAAGCAACTGCCAGTCTAGTGGATCAGACCCGATCGAAAAACCGGTTTCCCAAGATGTATTACAAACTGAATATTGGGTTGATGGGGCGCATATGCACTAATAGATTTTCTACCTAACAAAATCCGTTCTCATTTAAATATTTAAGTAAAAAAAATAAAGTTGATAATTTGAATGAACCTCGTAATTATAATTCCAATCAATTAGCTAGACACAAGTGAATACATATCAATTGTCTCAGCAATAGTAATGTTGTTCATTAGTCTACGACATTATGAAGAGATAACTCATTATTTAAAGACTATGATTGATGATTAATGGAAAAAAGAAACTACGAACAATCGCTTGTAATGATAAACAGGAGTCAAAACGAAAGACACGGTGTTAGAAAGGGATTGAGATTCCTTCATATTATCTCTCTCGAAACCCCTACTTTCTCGGAGAAAAATCCATTAAGAAAGGTCAAAATTTTTTACAAGAGGAAATACTAAAATTAATACCGGAAATTTGCTTTGCAATAAAACAGATTTGAATGAATGATATCTTCGTATTTGTCGACATGAGACATAATTTCCGGCATGATAATTCATAATTTTGATGATGATTTCTACTTTGTAAACACGATTCCCTATACATTTTATGGTCAGTGATAATCCCTGGAGTCTTATTCAGGGCCACTCTGTATTTGCTTCATGGACAAGTTCCAGCCAGGTGAGTTAACGGTGTTTTTCTCATACCGCGGTTAAGTAACGGACTCCTCTGCGAGTTTCTTCGTCGTAATTCCTCATCTTACGGGAGACTAGGCGAATAACCTGTGTCTATCATTATTATGCAATATCATGATAAAGGAAAGAAAAGAAAACGCTTGGAAAAAAAACTCCTGCGTCACAGAAATTTTTCAGCATTTTTCCATTGCGTAATTTCCATTCATCACTCATAATATTTCCAATCAAATGCACGGAGAGAAATATCCACGAAAAATTACTGGTCTCGTATTAGTAAACGTGGAATGTTACACTGTACTAATGAAAAGTCATGTTAAAATCATTAAATATCACTGCAGTTCCACGGAATATTTACTGCGCAGGGCAATAAAATTTATTCGACTCATCCTCAATTTTCTGCCAAGTTCATTCAATGTTGTAAAATGTACTACTAAAAAGTTGAAATATTCATGGAAGCAGCGGATTTAATAATGGACAGGTCATTACTTTTTCAGTGACGGAGCTGAGAAGATCGCAATGCTCCACGCTTACTGCGCAGTTCGGCAATTCTTAAAACGATTCTCGTACGAATTTTCAGTGGAAATTTCTCTACGTGTAGAATGAGAAATTGTTACTTTTAGTAGGAGGGGAATTAATCAATTTTTATAATCCAATGGGAAAAAAATCTTTCTACTGAAAATAACTATAGATCTGTTAGGTAATAGAAAAATGACTAGACATTTTATTGTGGAAGCTTTAATAATAAGATACGGAGAAAAACTATACATGGGTCTGTGCAAACGTAATATTGGCTAAATCATTAAATGAAAATTTTCTTTGCAACAAGAAGATACTCGGCTGGAATAGTTATGAGAATAAGTGGTTTTTGACAAAAAGATTTGACATTTCTTTCATGCTAACGCGGGTTACAGATAAACACACACTTGACAGAAACTGCGTTTGTAAAATTTTTTCGTCAACATTAATGAGAATCAAGTCGATTCATCGTTTCAAATGTACTTTTCTCCACGAAATGGTATTTTGTCATTAACTCTTTGATTTATGGGATAACTATTGTAATAACTGTTGGAGTAATATAAAGTAAAATTTTCATAATTTTTCCACATGTCTCCACATTTTGAGACGATTTTTCCTTTCTGGAGTTCTTCTATCTCAAGCTATTCCGTACAAAGCAAATGATTTTGTCTACCGCTTACAATTTCTTGGCTGGGATATAGTCCACTAAATGCAAATTAATTTAGCTGCAAAAATATTATACGAACTGGTCTTCCGTTCCGACTAGTAAAAAAACCTCATCGCAACAATCTGGAAAAACATGATTTCCATGTAACTATACAAATTCTTCTGGAAAATTGGAAAATAAATAACCTGAAGTGATGGATGAATTCCTCCCCATAATCCTTAATTTGTAAACGAAATTAATTCACCGAATGGACTCTCGTCCCTTTGGTTTGTTTGTTCCATGTATACCAATGCTGGAGAAGAGCAACGACCTTCCCCGTTTCCATTCGAAAAAGCGAACGGTACCTCTAATTTTTTTCCCCCTAATCACTGATTTTTCCTCGATTCTTTCACGTCTCAACGTTTTTTTCCCTTAAGTTATACTTGTCTCCTACGCATGACGTTTATTTTCTTCATCCCGAGGCTATCAATAGATCCAGACGATATGAAGACTCTTAAAATAAAATGAAACAGGATAAAAAAGGATGACAATTTTATTCTTTTCGTGTAATTTAAATCACGAATTGATATGGATTGTGACAATGTTTTTAGGGTTTCATCAGTTGCTCTATCGAATAACCTCGACGGATCTAATTGAAAAGGCGTATCGGTGCCAATTCACGGAGTCAACTAAAACAATATATAATAACGATTTTTAAGTTTCAAGATATCTTAACAACATATTATTGAAAATTCAGAATTTCGTGGAAAAATAAAAGAGCTCGGGACATATCCATTCTACTTCTTGCTAGGAATGAATACAGAACCAAATGAAACAGTGATAAGAAATTGGAATAAAAATAGGGAGCTTCCAATTACAATTAAAAACAATAATGAAATTCGAATTGAATGTTGATAAAATATTGGAAATTCAAATAAATTAAGGAATTGACTGAAATTTTATAATTTTTGTTGTCACAATCGTGTTTAATGTCACTGTCCTGAATAAGGGTTGTGGATACTCCCTAAAATTGTATCATTTTTCAAACAACGGAAGAATTCTGATTCGATTCGAGTGAATTAGAATATTTTTGGTGATTAACGGTACGTTTTGGAAAGGTAAATCGGGGTTTTTTTTAAATGTTTGTTTCTGGCGAACAATGTCTTCTGACCAATTTCTGGAAATAATCGTAAAATGAAGGTCAGAGTGTCGTACGGCGTTGCATTTTTCCACTCTTTTCTTTAAAAGTAAATACTGACATTCTATGAAGTTCTGTGACCGATATTGACTCTAGTATCATGAGAAAAGGCGGTACACCAACCAGAAACAGGATATGAACCATCGTTCCAGGGTTTTTTGTACGTTTCAGAAAATTTTTAACATGAGAACTTATCGAAATAATGAAACCGTCTGACTACAAGCCAGCCCCAATAAGTTGTTCTAAACAGAGAATTCTGAATACTTAAAATTTTATTGAATTCACCATTGAAAAAAAAAAAATTAACTGTTTCGGAGATTGTAAATTATGGTATGGTTCTTCGATGAAATCTTTATATGAAAAACCGGATACTGCCAGTAGATATTGCCGTTATTAATACCAGCATTAATAAAAGACCAAAACATCTTCAGTCGATTTTTATGAATCTCAAGACAAGCAATTCTCATTCAATATTCAAACGAATATATTTACATATTTAATTGCGGGTATATTTCCAATGTTTGTGTTCTTTAGCCTATATTCAGTGTCTTTCGTGGAATACATAATGAACTCGGATTTTCTCAAGTGATCATTTTGTAGAAGTGTCAAGAAACATGAAACAATTCCGAAAATCTTCTCTAGAAGAACATTCCTGATGATTGAATCAAGTTCCCGAGTGGAAAATTAGCTCAGCTCTGGATCATGTTCTGATCAAATCAGACTTGATGTTGGGTCAGGTAGTGATCCTACAACTTGATCAGAACTTGATCAAGCATGTAACGCCTTGACTCGATCCGGATTTGATTAGGCGTGCCGAATCAGGGGTTGATTAAACAAAACGGATTAATCCTTGATAACCGAAATCAAAGATGTTTATCAATGGTAATGAATTTAAAATGAAAAATTAATCATTCTTTCAGATTATATTACCTCTATCAATGGATACCTACTATAATTAATCCTGAAAAAACCTAATTATGAGATGGAAGGTATGAAGACAGAAATCGATTTTGCCGACACTGGGGATCGAACCGGGGACCTTACGAGTATTAATCCTATGCCCTAACCATTATACTATCGCGTTATTATTATTGAGTTAACTGTTTTGCTTATACGATGTGTATTGGGGATATTGGTTCACTTTAAGAAGCGGAAATTTACTCCATTAAAATTTCACCTATTATATTTTTGATAATAATAATACTAACAAGTTAATAATTAAATTATTCAGTTCAGACCCACCTGATCCGAACTTGATCAGAGTAATTACAGTCGGGCAGCTCAATTTCAGATCACGTTGACGTGATCAGAACGTGGTTCGAATAGTTGCAGGCGGGCGAAGTCAGTTTAAGTTCCGGCCTACCTGATCCGAACTTGATCAGAATGATCACAGAGGAGTGAACCACAGGTTCAGATCAAGCTCAGCATATCAGCACTTGATCAGAGTAGTAGGGATCAGGTTGGGTAAATCAAAGACTGATCAGTTTCTTATCAAATTCTGCCTGATCAGTTAACAGTGACCAGCGCCATATCAAGTTCTGATCAAACCTCAGGCTCGTCTGACAATTTCCACTCGGGTTATTCTTCGTGCATGATTAATTTTTGGATGCTGCCAGGAATATGTTTTAGAAAAGATTTTTTGAATTCTGAATATACTGGATTCATACAAAATACACTTTATTCTGATGTATACGCTATTAAAAAAAACTGCGAAAAGTACGTACCTTTAAGTTGACTGTTTCATGGTTCAAAAAAGTAATGAAATAAAGAGAATGCTACAGGTTCTTAAGTCTGTAATGTCCTAGGTGAAGATGCATTGAATCTTGAAGTTGGAAGGTATGAAGACAGAAATCGATGAGTTGAAAATCAAAAGTTTAATGAAAACAGAAAAAAACATGAAATAACAGAAAAATTCTACTATTCAAGAAAAAAACCGTCCTTCATGTACTTGAGAGCTCCAGGTCTATCACAGAAGCATTCTCTTTATTTCATTGTTTTTTTTCTAAGACAAAAAGTCAAATTAAATGTACGTGCGTATCGTTTTTTTACAAAACAAGGATAGCTTTTGTTTTGGGGATTATTCCGCTCTTTTTTTAATGTTACGCAAATTAAAAGTAGAATCATCTCAAGTTAAACAAATTATGATTTTTTATTTTCAGGGTGACACCAATAATTTTCTGTCGCCGAGTTGAAAATTTAAAATTCCAATTTCGAGGTACCTTGCGAACTCAGTGCGACTGTCTCACGTACGCATTCGTCCCTGTCGCTCTCGAAGGAACAAACGCAACACGCACAAACCTTTGCGTGAGACAGAGATGGGTTGCCTTGTACGACAAAGCTACGCGCTCCAACAATCTAGTACCAATTTCTAGAGAGCTAATCAACTTATAGAGATCATTGAAAGAGCATATAATTTGTTATCGAATGCTGAATGATGCGATGTTAGAATATCTCGATAACTTTTAAATAGTGTTTGAGATATTCGTTGCCAAAGCTACGTTGCTGTGTGGATATCAGTCAGGACACCCATAACTCCCCAGCTGTATAATTCACACAACTCTACACGGGTCTGTTAACTCCCTTACGCCATTTCAGTGTCCACCCCAAAACTTCCGCACCAATAACTTTTTGGCCGCTTATTTTTTTTGTATAGAGAAATGCTTAAATTCGTCCTTTTTCCGACGTATGTTAGACTTTGTCAGGAATTTAAGTAATATATAAAAAACCAAACTTCTGTACCATAGTATTGGCGTAATTTTTTTTTTTATAGAAGAGCATGAGATCGCAGAACTTGATAAGAAATTGATCAGTTTTCGATTTACTCACCTTGAGCTCGGTTAATATGTGATCGTTCTGATCAAGTTCGGATTACGTGGGCCTGAACTTCAACTGAGGTCAGTCTACCTGCAATGATTCAAATCACATTCTGATAATATCAACCTGACCTCAAATTGAGCGGTTCGCCTGTAATTACTCTGATCAAGTTCGGATCAGGGAGATCTGAACTTAAACTGAGATCCATCCTGCGTCTGCGACTATTCGGATTAGATTGTGCTCAGGTTCACTTGACCTGAAGTTGTGCTGTCCCAGCAATTATTCTGATCAAGTTTGGATCAGGTGGGCTTGAACTAGATCATTAACTTATCTTTATTATTTTCTTTTGTATGAAAGAATAAATACAAACATGAAGTTTACCCAAATATCTCAAAACGCGTAAGACTAATTCCTCATTGGTCGCAACTCGAACCGCCAAATTCAAATTCGGCGCACGGAGTACGTTGTACGTCTCGTTCTGATGAAAAGTACAATAGATGAAATTTTAATTGCGTAAATTTTCGCTTCTCAAACTGAACGATGATTCCCAATATATACATCGTATAAACAAAACAAAGTTCACTCAATAATAATAACGCGATAGTCTAGTGATTAGGGCATCGGATTAGTACTCGTGATGTCCCCCGTTCAATCCCTACTATCGGCAAAAATAATTAGGTTTTTGATTGAGGTAATATAATGTAAAGAAAATAATTAATTTGTTATTTTGAATTCATTATCATGAATAAATATGTTCAATTTCAGTTATCAAGTACTAATCAAATCAAATTGACGTGATCAAATCCGGATCTAGTCAAGGCGTTACATGCTTGATCAAGCCCTGATCAAGTTGTCGGATCAGTACCTGATCCAACATCAAGTCTGACTTGATTCGGACCTGAGCTAAATTTCCACTCAGGAACTTTATGCATAGAACGAGGAGCACCTCAATAATATACAAAAACTTGACTTACTCAACTGCTCACTAGCGTTAAAGAGGTTGTCGCGATTTATAACTTTATCAAAGGAAGGAATGTTATCAAATGAAAAGAACTCTCATTAGAAAAATACGATGCATTTCTATCGCCATCACATAAAAACAGATTGAACCGAATTTTCACCATCACGATTCAAGAATCGATTCGTAAAAAAAAAGATTCTTCAACAGAATTTGAAGCAACAGGCGACTGGGAGGAATAACGTGGGTTGACACATGGACATCGAAATTCTCAGTCTATCCACAAGTACGATCGATCGGTAAATGATTAGTTATTACCTGTGAAATAAGACGGTATTGGAAATGGGCTGTACCGGATGATTCATTTAGGAGATATTGCCATTTTTCAGTTTTTTTCGAAGAAATCCTTGTTGGAATAGATTCAATTCGGAAGTTGACTACCAATTGCATTGGTAGAAATGAAAAATGAGAGATTATGTATCAAGTATATGAATTATTAAAAAAAAACTAACGTATAAAGTAATGGTTAAATGTCCCCTGCCAAATAGAGTCGGACAACTGCTTGTTTTCTAGTTGAAATATCGGTTTCATTTGACTACTACTTTTAATAGAAATTCAACAAAATTGGTGTTCAACGTTTTCTCTAGAATTTCCGGCGAGAAAGGAAATTAACCAGGAAATAACCCTGAAAAGTTCCATCAGACTCACATATTGCGTAATTCTCCCCTTCCTCCCTTTTTTTTAATGACCGTCCTTAATGTAACTTAACTTTACCAGCAGCTCCATTCTCTCATATTTTTTTGAACCCCTCTGTTTGTCTGATTATCATCTGATTATTTAAAACCTATTTGGAAGATTTAAATGCTAAATCTAGAAATGTTTATTGAACATCGTAAAAGAAGATAATGAAAACAATCATAAAGGAAGAATTCTTCAGCTTTGTTGAGAAATTTATGCGCTTCCAATTTCAACTGAATATTTAATTTTCCTCTAGGGTCGATGCCCGAAACGCATCGTTGATCTTGAGGGCCTGGACATAACTTAGTCACGACTCGGTGAATGCCACCATCTTACGTATATGAACTCAAGAATTACGTTGTATAGAAGGTACTCCGACGTAATTTAATCTATACGTATACAACCGTCACAATTATGAAAAACTCACGGCTGAACCGATCATTTAAGCCTGTAGTCGTTCGCATATATTTCACTTCATTCTTAAACGGTCGCGACCCAGTCGAAGGCTGTGACGAAACACGCTTATAGAGTTTGTGGATGGAGTGACCTCGAGAGTACCGTCACACTGTCTACACGTCCTTGTTAATGAAACCGATAATTTATCTCTGTTTTCAGTTTAGGTATTCGACTATTGCGAAGTTCGATTCTTTGGTTGTTTGCAATTACCTTACATTCATTTTGAAACACGATGGAAATGCGAAGGGGAATATTTAGAATTTGTTTCATAAATATCTAATAAACTGAGCAAACGTATAATAATTCTGTGAGCTATCACAAAATTCAATTATTTAAGTAATTTTACTTTTTTTTTACTTATGGTAATCTTGGTGAAATAAAAATTTTGAGGTGAACATGAAAATTTTTCCCAATCAGAACTTGAAACTCGTTCATTCTTTTGGTATTTTAGCATTGCATTGGTTTTTTCTTTTGATCGATTCCAAAATTTCTTCAACTTCCCATTCTTCATTATTCGTCAATATCTCTAAAAGGACAGAATTTTTTTTGCAGTTTCTTCATATTTTCATTGAAATTCATTTTTATTATGAACAATACTCATGAAGCAAATGAATGATATTTATAAATAACGTTTCTAAATATTTTGTTAGAAAAGCAATTGTACAACCCAACTTCGGATAACTACTTGGCAATTCGGTTAGCTTCAGTCCAAGCTAACTGATACCGAAACAAGTCTGGTTCATGGAACTCAATTCTACCGTTACTGGTCAATTAAAATGCCCCGAGTTACCGTAGAATACTGACTCCGTTGAGTAAAACGGCAAAAGCAGCTACCTAACTACATGTCCGGTGAACGTCCGCATTAAAGGTCATTGACCTCATCCGAGATGATATGAGCATATCAATCAAACCTTGATCTTTTTCTTATATTCCGGCTCTTTTGCCCCCCTTTTTTGGCTCATTGGTCCTATCCCACCCTATGCATGCGACTATCTGTCGATCCTACACTGTACCATATTCAGTCTCAAAACATAGGAGTAAGGTGGGAAACCACACAAAAATTTCGATTCAACAGCAATCGAACTTAGGGAACCTTCAGAACACTGCGCTCGTATCTAACCACTGAGCTACTGACGTCGGTTTCAAAGCTTGATTGTACTGAAGGGTCTTCGTGATTTTCCTTTATAATTATTTTCAACTCCCCGGTAAATGAATAGCAAAGTAGAAGCAAGAGTAATTCTAATAGTTTTGACCATGTATTGATCTGGGCCGCGGTGTTTTAGAGAGATTTTTCCAAATATGTTGATTGTTAACTATCAGGTTGTTCATATCATCATACCAAATAGTTCATGACTTATATTATCCTAAAATTTATATTTGACCTCCAATTAATCTCTATGTTTATGTATTTATTTTACAGCAATTGTTTAGGAGTCAACCACAGGCTGCAACACCTCAACAACTTCAGATACTTCAGCAACAGCAGCAGCAACAATATTTGGCAGCATCGCAAGCCTCACAAACCCAACAACAACAGCAACAGCAGAATTTTCCAGCAGCTCCTTACACTGTTATCAGTGGTCAGGAGCCTTATGTTGGTGCACTCATCGCTGGTGCTCCACCAGTTGTGCCCCAGTATTATGGAGTTGGTCCATGGGTTTATCCAGCTGGACTGTTGCCGCAAGCACCACCACAGGCAGCAGCGCCACCACCTAGAAGACCACTCACACCGTCTTCTGTAGCAGCTGCTGCTGCTGCTCAAGACAGTGCTAATAACCTTGCACAAACGGTAAATTCTTTTTACCGTATATTTTTTTTATCAATTAATTACATTATTATAAGTATAGCATTTAATGAAATAATGATTTGTATAGTATAATTATTAGTTACGGCAAAATAATCTGATGCAATTTGCGGAAAAGTTTGAGCAGATGAGCATAATGAATTCAAATACTGCATTGTGATTGGCTGGAACCCAATTGCGAAACACAACGAGTGAAATCTGTAATTTCATGATTTTTTTCTCTTAAACTCTCTGAAGTGTCCCGGAAATTCAAGAATATTCTTATCTGAATTTTCTAATCTTCTATGCACTTTCAAGAAAAAGGGAAATGGAAATTTACAGTTTTGCTTGACGTTCTTTACTAACCTTCATCGAATCAACATCGAAAAAAAAATCCTGAAATTTTCATAGAGTGAAAAATGCAGTGCGATAAAAATTCCAAGACACAGCAAATTCCGACAAAAATTTTGAACAGTTTCTCTCTAACATATAACGATGACATTTTTATAAGTAAACGGCTGGTGGGAAGTTTGTCAAAAGTATAATCACCCGAGTCAAAAAACAACAGAATGCACGAGTTTGGTATAGTATTTTATGTCACTGGACCCAGATCCCGCGATTCTACCGAGTAAAAGGAATCTAATTTTAGTTTTCCAATCCCTTAAAATTCATTCTATCTCATTGAATCCACTGTATTTTCAAAAACTTTCAACCTTCAAGGAAATTATAATAAGGAATAAATAATGCTGTTGGGGAGAAAGTGCTATATTCATCTTTTGATGTGAAATTTCCTAAGAATTCCCTGAATCTGCCTGTTCTCCTTTCATGCACTCTGTCCTCACTGTCTTGAGCGATTGTTTACTGCAGGTACAAGGACAGTATCAAGTAATTCCAGCCTATTACGATCAAAATGGATCGATCGTCATGGGTGGAGTGCGTGGATTAGGGTCAGCAGCAACTCCGATGAGGCTTGTCAGTCCAGCCCCTGTTTTAGTAAATCGAGCACCGTCGCAACCACCTCCAGGACCACCAGCACCACCTCCACCAAGCTTATACTCTCAGCCGACCCCAACATCACACAGTAGTGCTACGCCTGGCGAATGTTTAGGTAAAAAAATGCTAAATTGATTGCCACCAAGTCGTTTTCATATTCATGGTCTAATTAATCATCACTGTCTTTAATAATGCCTTGAATGACTTTTGTGACTAATTCCACATTCTCATAATTACGGTTGATGAATTACACATTGAAATTTTTCATTTTCTACACTAAAAGGAACTATGTTATTATAAAAAGGAGAAAATTCAACTAAGTTTAGAGATTACTTAGGGCAATGGATAGATTGAATAGAAATGGTTTATAGACTTTTTTTGATTCTTTTGTCTTCATCGAATTGGTCGTTGTCAAGATGAACCATTAATTAATGATGATATAGATCAAATGCACAGACTTGGTTAATGCATTTACTTCATTGAGGTTGTTTACAATTGAATATTATAAGTATATGATCACACAAAATGTGATATTAACGAAATTGAGAAATGAAGATATTTTCCTTGATTTTCATCAAAATTGAAATTCACCAAAAATTAATTTCATCAAAATTGAAATGGATAAAAGGCACCAATCGTATGTGCGCTGGTGTACCCTCATATGGGGTAGAATTTTTTTAATATTTCCTTCTTAGCGCTGGTACTCTGAATTTCGCTTCAGCTGTGTAATTCGGCACCATTTTTCACATTGACTTTTATTTTTATTTGCATCTGTAGAGAGTTCTAGCTGGTTCATTATGAATTTGAATATTAATCCTATATGTAAGATCTCCTATGTCATGGAAAATTCTTTCATTTATTTCTGCTGATACTATTACGATGAGTTTGCTACATTGAAAGGCTTCGTTTGTTTGGTTATCAACCACAATATTTTTTAGCTATTTCGAGCTCTACAATGAAAATATCAGATTTGCTAAAAATCGTTATTTGATTAGCAAGACAATAATTCCTCCGAACTTTATCGGAATATTTTTTCGGTTCAAAAAGATAGTTTCTTCCAAGTTTTGTTACTAAAGTATCCTTAGCAAATGTCATTGAGTGGCTTTAAAAAAATTGGTTTAGCGGAAAGATGAAGATAATACAATTGGGAAAAATGGTGAATGGGCTATGGGCTTTTCGATGCAGGTTTGGCAGCTTGCAGTGCTGCAGCAGTGGTTGCACAAGCACAGGCAGTTGCCGTACAACAGGCACAACAACAGGGCTCAGGACTTGCTGCTGGTCTCGCCGCTCTCGGTTACGGTGGTTCACCACTGGGTGCCCTCGGCTCGCCAGCTCAACTTCAGAGTACAGGTATTACTCATTAACCGAATAACAAAAAACACTTCATTATGTAATTTTCTGACGGGTTCACAGCTTGGGGGGGGGGGGGGGGGGTCACTTGTACAACAGAGTTTATGTTTAATCTATTTTTCGGCGGCTTTTTATCCATGTTGTTGCTGCCTCTCTTCACTCTTCAATTTCTGGATACTGAGAGGTTTTGGGTTGAGAGGTGCATGGGGTTTTCATCAGAGAATCTATTATTTCAATGATTATTGGTTTGGTGGATCTAAACCAGGCATCGACGAAGTCGAAACACCGGCCATAAAACCATGTTAGATCTATTGTTCGAAATACAATATCCCAATTGTCTGAGGCCCAGCGTAGTGAGAGTGGGGGTAGCAGCTTGTACAAAGAGGGGCGCAGTTAGACAGAAACGCGCGCTCTCCCTCAAAATTTAAAAAATCTTACCGCCTAAAACTTCAAATAAATTTTCACCAATTAATTTTGGAAAATCCTTCGTTGCACTGGGGGTAATTTTTAAAACATTTCGCCAAAAATCGATTATTTCTTAGTCGTCTTAATATTGAGTAATTATTTTATTAAAAAGTGAAAAAAATTAGATGTCCCTTCTGTAAAATTCAATCAATGAATTATTAATTTAAAGTTTAACTTATAAGTATGAAATATCTTGGTCCAAGACACTTGAAAATACCATTCGAATCTGCCAAAAAGAATTTGAGAGATATTGATGAGAAATTCTTCAGGAATATGTTTTTAGTCAAACTTTTTTGGTTTGAGAGCACATATAAAAACAATTCAACGGAAAATATTATCGAACACGCCAGATAAGTCTATTGAAATTCTATTAGATTTCGATAAAAATTAATAAATTTGTGATTAAATTTTTCTAGAGGTTTTTTTCAATAGAAATATTCAACAGAAAGCACTGGATTTGAAACGAAATGGATTTTTCCTTGCAATGTAATCTACATATAAATTTTCCATTTCTTCCGATATATGAGCCAAAACAGATAACTTAAAACGATTTTACCATGAAAATTTTGCAAGGAAATTTCCCTCAAATGATTTGTAAGAATAAATTCTTTTGAGTTGATTTTTCTTATGGATCTATTTATTCTTTCAATATTCATATTAGAGTAAATTTCAAATAAAAGTCGGCCAAACACTAATGCAATTTCCATAGGAATTCCATAGAATTTCATTAAAATGAAAAACTAAAAATGTTTCTCAAACTCAAACTCTGAAAAGAGTTTTTCATTTGTGATCATTTTTCAATTATCTTTGCTTGATTACTCTCGACAGCTAATTATTTTTATTGTTTTCTGCAGTAATTATTCATTTTTGTGATTAACTGGAAATGGATGGATTTTCAACAATATAACAGTGGGATCGATACAATGAAATAAAGTCACCAGGACATGATGGAATTCAAATTTCTGGTTTCCGTGCTTTTTTAAGGTCAAAAATCTTTGCGACTCAAGTAAGATCGTCGCTTGCTGAACTTGAATTTAATTCCTGAAATGCGGAAAACGCGATTAAATTTTTTAAATACTGCTTAGGGAATGTTCAAACAATATTAACAAAAATTAAAAATTCTTACCATTGTTTTTCAATTCATTCGCTGCCGAAATAGTCAATTGGGAATTGATTTATTAAACGGAATTTTATGCGAAAGTTTATATAGAAAAAAATGAACAATTGATATTTTTTAACAATGCAAGCGTAAAGAAACAGTATATTTCCCACATAAGGAGTAAAAAAGACTTACCCACGTGCTTACCACCCTCGTCGTCGGCTCGGGCGGTAATTCTGCCCGTGGGCAAGCCTTTTTTGCTTTACCTTCCGTGGTGAGAACATCATTTTTTTCCCCGGCGTCAGGAGCATAGTCAGAATCCCCTCCCGCGCAGCGGGAGGGGAGAGTGTATTTTGCTCCCACAGGGGAGAAAAGTATTCATATTTTTCTTTCAAAAATTTAAATGTTTGCGCGTTGACTCACAAAATGGTACCCCCACTGTGATCCAAGCATTGGGTGTCGCCACTCCGACAATACAACACCTGCCGAATACAATAGTACCCCTTTTTTTGTGGACATTGACCTAATTGGGTTGGGGGCTCGGTGAGGTCTGAGAGCTCACTTAACCCACACCTGGACCTAAACCATACGTGTACCAAATTTTCTATTAAAGAAGACTTTTGATTTCTTATTGATTTTATTCTTTAACCACCCATAACCAAAATAGTTTTATATTTAACATGACGTAAAAAATTAACCTGTTATTCTATTATGTTGATTCATTTTAATTATTGCTCATTATTTCATGAAGCAATGTTCTGGGTGTAAATAATCATTGATAATTCATTCTCATTATTGCATGCTTGTACATTTAGTGATTTGTCCGTGTAACTATTCTAATGAATTAATGGTGATATTGTCATTTGTAACAAGGAGATTTATGTCTCAGGTTTGGGTCTTGGTGCATCGTCAACTGGCAGACGGGATTCATTTGATCGGAATACATCTGCCTTCAGTCCAAGTCTCGAATATAGTCGTGGAAAGTGGCCTCAAAGCTATGGCGCATTAGGTAGTTAATGTCAATCAACATTTTATTTTTTTTTTAATACCAATGTTCACTCCTAAGAGAGGCATGACTTATATTGCCCTTTTTTTTAACCGAGTTCCTATTGTTGTTCGATAATTCAAACAAAAAGTAGTGAAGCGGTAAAAACAAAAGTTATGTCAATATAAAACTGTTGTGCATTTTTTTGCATTTATTGGATACTCATCGGTTAAAAAAAAAGGCATTTTTTAGCTCTGAAAATTGGCTATAATAATTGTTCTTTGAGTTTTGCCTGAAAGTCCATAATCGCCTCCTTTACGTGCACTAAATTACCACTCGATTTGATTTGCGGTATTTCTAAAGAATTATCTTTCGAATAAAATGTCAAATGTTGAAATTCGTAACAGAAAAAAATATCGAAAATATTATTTTCTGCATCATCCGTTATGACCATACAGTGGAAATAATAATCGTCCCATAAATCATAAATAACACAAGCTAGCCGACCCCTAGCTTGTATTTTTTTCAAACATTAACAAATGAATTAATAATAATCTGCTCTTAACCTGGCTTTCATTATGGTTTGGTTAGTATTTATTATAAAATTTCAGCATGAACCCTTCCATTTCAGGAACTCCTCAAAAACGGACATTACTAAATGCCTAACAATTTATGTTAACTGTGTGATTAACCATCATTAATTTAATTTTGAAACGGAGTGATCAAATATTATATTGCTAATATGCCATGCTATATTTTAATCCTTAAACAGACATTCGCACAGAGAATTCCAGATGACAAGGAAGTGTGTGCCAAGAATGTTTTTTTTGTTTTTTTTTAAGCCATTATTGTCATATTTTAAAGTCATTATTGGCATAATCTCGTATTTAATGGTATTTCACTTCAGTGCTGATTTCAGCTGTCCCTAGGAGTTAATGTGATGTTCAAGTAATATTGTGTCGTTATTCCCTTGGTTTAGGAACTGTAACAGCCTCACCAAGTCCTCTCGGACTCTCCTTAACACCTCCACCGTCTATTGGTGGATCGTTGGGCGGTTTAGTAGGTGGTGCGAATCGCGTTTCAGCTGCACCTGGTGCGGAGGCGAAATTTAGAGCGAGTACAGTTCCAACTCTTACTGCCAATGGTGTCTTTGGATCAAGTAGTTCACTATTTCCGAATTTGGTTGGCAAATCCGGTAGGGGTGGTACTGCTGGAGTAGGGGACAAAGGAGCAGGTGGACGATCACGGCTTTTGGAAGATTTTAGGAATAACCGGTGAGTTATTAAATTTAGCTACCCTACAGTATGACCTAGTTACTGATCTTTTCAAGTAAAATAGAATTTTTTCACATGGATCAATAATAAAATTTATTCAAGTCAATCGATCTCTTTGGACCTTTCTAAATATCACCTTTTTTTAATTTTTTGTTTTTTTTTTCATGAAATTGATTTTCTTTGAGAATTTGAAACATAAAACGGCGGCTATGACAGAAATTCGATTTTTTGCTGTTTATTTTATTATTTATGTGTAAAGGTCTCAAATGCTGGTAATAGTACTTTTTCATGTTTTCTTTGTGAACATTCTCCGGCAAGCAAACATCTAAAATTGTTCTTGATGATTTACATCTTACTCAACGGTTCTAAAGGACGCGAACCTTTACCGAAAACTGAAATATTGGCGAAGAACTTGAATTCGTCGACTTCCATTGTTAGATGGTCTTAACGAAAAAGAGACACCAAATGTCAGAATAGTGAATTTTCAGTTTTGCATTGTTTTTTTGTTAAATTGACGCAAGCAGTAAAATAAATGTAATTACCAATAAAATTGATATATAATTGGAGATTTAATTATATATTTTTCAGTTTTCCGAGTCTTCAATTACGGGATTTGGCAAATCACATTGTGGAATTCAGTCAGGATCAGCATGGCTCTCGATTCATTCAACAAAAACTCGAACGTGCGACCGCAGCCGAGAAACAACTTGTATTCCAAGAGATTTTGGCATCTGCTTACTCCTTGATGACCGACGTTTTTGGGAATTACGTGATACAAAAATTCTTTGAATTTGGTACACCAGAACAAAAATCAACGCTTGCACAGAAGGTATGTGAACAGGGCGTATCAGTTCAAAATTTTAACAAAAAGTATTTGCGAGACGAGCGAAATGAGCGTTTTACTTCTGGTATAATACATTGTTTGTTGAAATTGACCGAAAATGAATCCTTTGTACCAAATACGAAATATACGCGAGCGTAAATGAGTCTCTAAAAAATAATAATAATTCTTGTGAAGGCGGAAATGTAAATTCAACCACTATCATTATTCTTATTATTAAATGATCCCACACATATTATACTCTTGACGATATTTTTTGACACAGTTTTATCTATAAAAGATATTTTGATAATTATTTTTAAAATCCTCTTGTTTGAAATATTTATCTCTAGTGCCAAATATTTGTTATTGGTCAAGGAGAGCAATGATTCATATTTGATACTTTCAAATTCGAACTGAACAATTTTTTTGTTATTTTTTATGACAGTTTACAAATTTCCTATGATGGAATGTACCTAACAACTTTTCCAATTTCTGATCTAATGTTTCGTGAAGAAAATATCAACTTTTTATGGATATTTCACTATCAGATGTTTCGTGGAAATCGGAAAAAATATTGTCCGGGCTTTTGGCATCGGCTTTTTTTTCATTCGTGTGATTGGTCCTCTTCTCACCAGTAAAAAAAACCCCGTGCCAACAGCCCGGAAATCTACTATTTCGGAATTATTTGGAGTTTTCAATAATCTTTTAATTTACCGAAAGAGTACAGAGCTACTTCAATAATGAGAATTTTCTAGTGTTCCTTGATAAGTATATTTTAGTATCAAATTTGGAGTATTACTAAGTTTTTTAATATTAGCCAAATAATTTATTCCTTAACCTTGGCTCACTCTATGATTCCCCTTTATGATCGCCCTCATGAGCAGCGCTAATACCTAACAACTTCACTTGAATAATCATTTCGGTGAAATAATTTGAAGATTTAAGTTTTTTTCGAACTTTGTTCCAATTTGTTCATGGATTTCCGCTGGGTTTATTGACACGTCTCCAACTGTAATTTTTTGATAGTTTAAAGAATGATCCCAATTAAGGTATTGTCCCAATTCTAACAGAAAAATTCGGTTGGAGTTGGAATTTCCAATTTGAAACAAAAATGATGAATCATTGCGTGTCATCTGAACGTACAAATAACTCTTGATGTCACCAAAGCCTACGGCAAACTGATTTTCAGAAAGGAAATGGAAGTAAATAGATTTTTTTTTTTACTCTTGTTATACTAATTCCAGGCAAATAAAAATTGATTTCAGGTACGAGGTCATGTACTACCCCTGGCACTTCAAATGTATGGTTGCCGTGTTATTCAGAAAGCTTTGGAGTCAATTGGACCAGAACAACAGCAAGAAATCGTTCGTGAACTAGATGGGCACGTATTAAAATGTGTCAAAGATCAGAATGGCAATCACGTAGTACAGAAATGCATCGAGTGCGTTGAGCCACGTGCACTGCAATTCGTTATCGGTGCGTTTGCTGGACAAGTTTATTCATTAAGTACACATCCATATGGTTGTCGTGTTATTCAACGCATTCTGGAGCACTGCACACCAGAACAAACACAGGGAATACTGCAGGAATTGCATTCAGCCACCGATCAACTCATTCAAGATCAATATGGGAATTATGTTATTCAACATGTGCTTGAACATGGAAAAATAGAGGATAAGGCACAGTTGATTAACAGTGTTAGGGGTAAAGTTTTGGCATTATCGCAACATAAATTTGCTAGTAATGTTGTGGAAAAGTGTGTTACCCACGCTACGAGACAAGAGCGGGCTGTCCTCATTGAAGAAGTTTGTGGTTTCAATGATAGGTAAGTCTTAGTTTTGAAACGCGCTACCACGTGGAATGCTCTAAACCCAGCCTCTTTTGTCTTTATATTTTAATACTTCATCATCTATTAAATCGACAATAAATAGATTAATGTTATCTTTCAATTCATCAACTAGTAAATTTCATTTTTTTTTTGGTCATTCATTATTGTTTCCTATAAGGCAGAATCATTTACAAAACTTATTATATAACTATTTCAGTGACAGTTGATTTATAAAAATAACTAAAATTTATTTATTTTTGAAATATGAGCCAATAAATACTCTCGAGAAAGATTCTTCTAGTGGTGAAAAGTTTGACCATAAAAATCCTCATCCATTTAAAAAACTCGAATAAGAATTATTTCTCTCTCAATTTTAGCGCATTAAATGTAATGATGAAGGATCAATATGCTAACTATGTGGTGCAGAAGATGATTGACGTAGCTGAGCCAGCCCAACGCAAAGTATTAATGCATAAAATTCGGCCACATCTCAACAGTTTACGTAAATACACCTATGGAAAGCATATAATTGTGAAGCTTGAGAAATTCTTCATGAAGACAGCATCAGCAATGGGTGTATCAACTCCAGCTGGAGCTAGCTCAGCCACTGGTGATCTGGGGCCCATTGGTCCCCCAGCTTCTGTTGCGGGTCCTGTACAGACAGCTACTCAGCAGCCAACACAGGTCTTATAAATTAAGCATTTCCCAAAAATGTCTCAACAAATTCATCGTAACACTCGAAATGTGAAATTCAAAAGTTTCAAATATTGAAGGACACATTCAGAGACACTTGTCACATATTTGCTAATCTTGTTATGATGGAAATACTCTTGTTTTATTAAAATTAGTTAAAAATGATTGAAACTCTGAATTGTGTGAATAAAATATTGACGTAAACGAATTTTTCATCATTACGAGTGTTGCGTTAATCTCGAAGGGATAGATACGAAGTAACTCCCAATAACAACGATTTTTCCTCATTGTAATTTGCATTATTAAAGATTACTCATTTCCAAGGCAAAACATTTTGGAAAATGATGAATTCAATTGACAAATTATATTTAATTAATTATTAATTTGGGAAATTTCGTTGTCGATCAAACCATGGGAATGATAATGATTGAACGTAGAAGTTATCCTTTACAAGAATAAGTTTTCTTTTCTCCCCATTTTTTTGCTTTTCTAAATTTGCAACGTAAATAATTCCACGAGGTTTACGAGACAATGAATCCTTATTTTAAAAAAGTTTAATTTTTCGGTCTCTGTTAATTTCGACAAAAAAAATTGAACGATATACAATTTGAGTTTCAAATTCTTCAAAACAACTACTTATTATCTCGTAATTATCTCGTAATAAATCTCAGACTCGGAAATATATTGATAGAGACGTTCCAAGTATAGTGATTAAAAAATTCGACATTCGAACGAAAGGGAATAAAACAACAGTTCAATGAAATTTAGAAACAACCCTGAAACAAAGTGAGGAACTATATCGCACTCCAATCCTCCCCCTCCTAATTTTCATCTTCATCATTTTCTTATTACCGAAAATTTTGTAAATTGTGATATAAATATTGAATAATGAACTGTGTATAGATACAACAAATCCATCTCCCCATTTTTTCATTAATTAAATAAAAAAAATTCATCCCCTCCTCCTTTCATTCATTTCAACAGACTCTGTGAATATTATGTATTATAATAATTATGAATTGATTAAATCTAAACAAAATGGAAGAAATGAAACAAAAAAAGATAAGAGAAAAAACATTCAAAGAATAAGAAAAATTATCATTGAAATTTTTTTTCCATTGTTTCGATTTTTCCTTTGTTCTTTATATAAACTTTGATAGTTCAGAAATATTCTCTCATCCACATTTGATCGATGCCTCAGACCTTCTCCTCTCCCCCAAACCCCCCGTCCATCCGAAAGCCCCTTCATACCAGTTTTTTCTTCAAAATCGATGTAAGATAGTTGCCATTTTTTCACAATGACACGCACTCTTAATTGACGGAAACAAAAACGTAAAAGTTTAGAATCGCGCGATATAAATACTTCGAATTTAGTTTAAACCTCAATTGTAAATTATATATATATAAATATATACATACATCTGTAAAAAAAAAGTGAAAACATTGAAAAATCCATGATTTTTAGGAGAATTTTATTTTCGCACAAAATTGTTCACCCTCCCACTCTTTTGCCAATTTAACCCTACTCTTGTGCAGTAGATGCGATGCATTTCAGGGGGTCTTTATATTATTTAAATAATGAAGAGGACATAATTGAAATGATTGAATTAGAAGGGATGTGGTGAAGGGTAATGGGTTGATTCTTTGGGTTTCTTTTAAACGTGGGTTTATCCTATTAATGAATGATTTTTAGAAAGAGATTTGAGGATAGCTATTTGTAGAGGGAACAAACAGTATAAAGTAAATTTTTTGTTATCTTTTCCATTAGAATTGAATGTTCAAAGAATAATCGCTGATTTAGTCAAGATCTCTTCAGTTTGACTAAAGATTTGATTCTATGTATATAGTACCACTAAGTGGGCTTAGGGAGTAATTTTGAAAAACATTATCTTTGAAAAAATTTTCTCTTAAAAAAAAATTTTTTAGATAAGCCCACTAGCACCCGAGACATTCATTCATTACGTTTTACCACTTCTTTGTAAAAATCTTCGCAGTGATCTTTATTGTCTCAATAAAATCGGAACTCTTTCGTTCTTTCTTCATACAAGTCCTAAAATATCAATTTACGGTTAATAATATTTTCATTGCACTTAAACGGAAATAATCGCGAACGTTGCAATGTGAGCCGACTGTAATTCAGAAATGATCAAAATTGGAATTTCATCGTAGGAAAAAACTTTCTCATGCAGCAATTGCATCATCACTTGTACAATCATACTGTTCCTTTGATCTGAATTTTATGTAAGAATTAAAAATTAGCAACAACACTCTAAATTAGATAAAAGGAATTAGGATCTAAAAATTGAACATTGATATATAGAAACAATCCAAAAATTCAGCAAAATGAAAAAGACAAAACTGAATCTATGAGTTGAAAGTTTTTTGTAAAATATTGTACAGATAAATAATGATCATTCAAATGAAGAAAAATAAAAAAATTTGTTTGTCAGGATTACTTCAATTTTTTGCGGAAGCAGAATTGAAACATCAACGAAACAATGGAAAAAGGTGATATAAAGAGTTGGTTTCGCACGTCTATTTCAATCAATAATTATTAATTTTGAGAGAAAATCTCTAAATAAATTTTTTTTTGGATTCTGAATAGTAAATTAAACTTTGATTTAAACTTGAATTAAACTTTAACTTAAATTAATCAATGAAGATATTCTAATGACATCAAAATAAAAAGTAATGAATAATTATTGAAATCATTTAGTTAGAATTAGTAGTAAGGAAGAATGACAGGAGACAGTCGTTTTGGTATTGATCCGTTTTTAACATAATTGCATAAAACAATCAGAAATGTTGAAATTCTTCCATTACGTTTTACTATTAAAAAAAATCACTGCGAAGATTGCCATTAAAATGAAAATCGAAATGAGTGCAAAAATCTAAACATTCCAACAAACTTCTTTACCAATACATAGCAAAACAAAATAAGAACCAGAAAAGTGAACGTTGTAATGAACGAAAGTAAAAATTATGAAACTAATAAATCCTAATAAATGGAAAAAATATGAGAATAGAAACGCAATTGTAACAGTTTCTTTATCTTTGTAAAGAGTCAGGCGGTTATCACATGTAAATTATTGCCAATTAACGAATCTTTCGAAATTACCTAAAATAATCGAAGAAAGCTAACAACGTAATGAGAGATATAGTATTTGAATTCTCAGCAAAGTTTGTGACAAAATAATGAAGGAACGGAATGAGAAAAATGAGTGGGAAAAATAGGATTGAATATCTCATGTCATTTATATATAAATAAAAAATTATCCACTCGCAGATTTATAATTAATTATTTGTGCTATTAATTATCTTCTAGTTTTCATCAATTAATCTATGGATTTTTAATACCAATTGGTAAATAGTTCGAGTAACGATTTTCTTTTCTTTCATTTGTCTTATAAATGCTTTGCCTTTTCTATTTTTCTGTTTCATTCTTTTTTTCGCGTGAAAATCTTTATTTAATCTTTGTAAACAGTAAGATATCTTATATATGCATTATAAATAATTACCCTGGCTATATCTCCCGCATTAAATAGGAGAATAGGCATGGGAAAACTTCGCATGTAACAATTTATAAATATCGTGTAGAATCTTAAAAAAAAAAAATGATTTCTCTTGTCTCTCGCCCCGAAAATAATCTCACGAACTTTTTCCATCTAGTGTCCATCATTTTTATGTAGCTTTACATCTACAAATATCTAACCGATCTGACGTTTATCTAGTTAACGAATATATTTAAAAAATAAAGAGACAATTTTACCTTTAGGTAATGAGTGAATTCCACTGTAACTCAATTGTAAACGATGACACATTTCGAAATCTTTTTCAGTATAAATAATGCAAATTTTTTCTATAGAAAGAGGAAGACTTAGTTGTCACTGTTTTCCGGCATGATACTACAATTTATCAGGAATAGAGAAAAAAACAGAAAGTGAGAGAAATCTCAGACATCTAGAAGAATTCTTCACTTGATTTTTGTTTATAAAAATTTGTAAAAAATTGTTTATTTGTATTTTACTGCCCTTTCGGTTAACTACTTTGCTTGATCAGAGGCTTGTTTCAGTCATTCTCTGTGCTCCCTCTAACCATTACATGGAAAATATTGGACACATAGAACGAAATTGAAAGAGAAAATAGGATTTTTGACTAGTGAAATGGTGAAAACAGGACAGAATCATCAATAGGTACATATTTTATAGATATTTAAAAAAAAAGAATGTCCCTTTGATTTGCAGCTAAATTTTCTATGGAAAAAGTGTCATATGGGAGTGATAAATAGACTGTTTCATGAACATCTTGATGAATAATTAATCGGGAGAAAAATGGTGAAAGAATTTCGTGTGGATACTGATTTTTCAATTGAAAAGAAAAGCGTTTCAAGCGTTTTTCTCGCAAGTTCACAGCTTCCGGTATATTCGAAGTATAACTAGAAATCTCGTATTTTCTGTCCTTCATCATTTCACTCTTGGTTTAAAGTGAATAAAAGGTTTTTATATTCTCTGGTGTATGAATATATCTGTATCTGAAAAAGTGGAAAATCGTGGTGTTCTCTTTCTTATTTTCCCTCAGCTATCACATATATCCATATATCATACTTGAATATTCACGATCTAATAGAATCCAATAAAAATCATAAAAAACACTTAAACGCATGAAACTATAATAAATACTTGAAAATATCCATCGATTATTGATGGCGATTAATATTATTGTAATAAGTAATATTTAAATATTGTAACAATTGTATATGATTTTATTACTAACTAATACACGCTAATTGTATTATATATATATGGAATGAAAAAAAATGAAAAAAATTGTGTGACAAAAAAGATCTGCGTACCTCCCACTTTGTAGTTATACCTTAAAAAAACAAATTGGAAACAAATTTCCATAAAAAAAAATGGTAACTAAAAAGTAATGTGAATCCATGTCAACCCCCATTTCTCCCATTTGTTCTAGTTGCCATGGCGCTGGCAATTGATGACGAGTTAATTAGCCCTTTTATGTTGACGTTTGAAAACTTGACAATGTCATTGTAAAAGCTAATCTCGAATCGTGGAGATGAATTTTCATTGGGAACTGGTGCGCCCCTGATGTTTAAGACTGATGTATAGTAGCGCGCTATTCTCACATTTACCCCCATCAATCCATTTTATTCATTTTCCATAGTAAAAAGACAAATGATTTATTTTATCTATGAAAAAATCAATTTTGAGTTCATTTTATAATAAGAGGGGAGATGCATCATAGATACCAGAAGTGAATAGACAAATTTGTATAATGTCAGTGTGTGTACATACCATTATTGATTTTTGGCTTTGGAAATGAAAGCATTTATGTGTAGCGAAGGGAAATTATAGTTTATGGTCTGAGAGAGTTGCAGAATTAGAACTGTAACAACTCAGTAATATTACAATCATCTCACTTGCAATTGATTCAATGGGCTATATTTAATTAAAGAAAATTTTAATTGGACTAATGTACGTTGAGATAGACATAGTTCAGAGATAAATTATTCAGCTCTGTTTTGTTTTATCCATTCGCTATATGAGATACAGATCAAATTATATGTCCAAATCCTTTCCAATAAATTTATTCATAATCAATTAGTTCCTACACTTCGCTTTGAATTTACATTCACTCCAGCCAACAATGCATTTTGCATTTGGAAAGACAAGCAATTAAGAACGTGGCGGAAATTTCTCACTATTTCTTAACTTAATGCTATAGAGAAATTAATCTTTTAATTTACAGAATTTAATTCATTAAACATAATTTTGTTCCTTGAAATTCTCTTGCGAACCAATTGACAAAAATTGGTACGCTTTTTATGGTCAATACTTCCAGTAATAACAGCAACTCTCTGCATACGTTTTCTTCAAACATCTCTAGCCACAGGCGTATTTCCAGGAAAATTCCTTCTTTTTTCCTGCAGAATTACATATTCATTTATTCGTCCATGAACTATCACTATAAGTTTATCTTTAATTACAGAGAAGTACTAGTAAAATCTTTGATTCACATGCAGAACGATTTTTAGAAAAGTGGGACGGATATGACAGCATGATCGATATTTCGGTATAGAAAAGGTAAAAAAAATAAAAAAATAAAAAAAGGGCAAATCAATAACCGAAAATTGCGTACTTTGTATATTAGTGTATAGAATGTAGAGAAACGAGGAAAAGACATAAATGTAATAGCCACAAGAAAAAGTTGGAAGAATACCATTTTCGACGACGTTTTTTACAAAGGAAACTAAACTAAAATTAAAGAAATAAATGTTATATTAGAAGAGATGCAGAGCAGTACAAGTGAATACTGGAAATAATAATATCATTGTAATATTTCAAATGGAAATAATTGAAATTTCGTAAGAACCGTTCCCCGAAAAAAATTGCAGAAATGTGAAATTGACAAAACAGAAAATAAATAACACAATAAAAAATTATTCTTTCAGTGACGAATGTAACTTCCTTGTATTATTGTTGAAAATCAGTTGAGCGTCATTACATGGAAATGTTTTGAAATTCTCTCGATTATTTAATCTAAAAGTTTAATTTGCTTATTAAACAACAGTCTGATAAACTTACATAAACAGTTAATTTTACAGTGAAGGGGTAAAATAAATTTGAAATAGTTTGTTGATTGCTCATTCGTCACATCGTGATGAGTGACTTTAATAGAAAATGTTTTTCACTGAAGTTAAAAGTTTCAAAATATAATTTATGAAAAATAAATTAAACTGACCTAAATGAATTTTTGGCACTGACAAAGAAGAATTTATACTCCATGGAAACTAAAATATTGTGCTGTAACTGCTTTAATACGTGAATTTATTCTATTCCTTTGTTTTTTTTAATTTCATTTCACTTTAAATAATTTTCCATTAATTCATTCTCATTTGCGCCCAATTAAATTGTAAGAATTACTTATTCGCAAAAATTTGATTCACGAAGATGAGAAGAGGAAATTAAATAGAGCAATGCATAAGGAATACTGAAACTTCCTACATTGTTTTCATTGTTTTATATTCTATGAATGGTAAATCGGTATAAATATCCATTACTCTGAAGCACTCACAAAACAAACATTAAACACAAACACAAAATCTTAAAAATGGTAATAAGTAAACGGTAATCTAAATGTAACATGTATATGATGGCTGTACAAATGTAACATTTTTTTTCCATTATGTATGATGATCAATGAAAAAAACTGGATTCGAATAAAAAATAAAAATTCACTTCTGTTGAGTAGTTATTGATTTTTTGTATTTTAATGGCTATCGATTGATCGATTCAATTGATTTTTTGTTCTGATGTATAATAATATACTTTTTTCCAAAAAGATTCATTTCCGCGGGTGAAAAAACGTATATTATTAATACATAAGGCATGTCACTCATTGGACACGTGTACACTTAAGAAGCTATAAACTTTAAAGAAAAACAAGTGGGGAATACCATTATAAGAAACTGCGTATAGCTGTTGTTGCTAAAAAATGAGCAACTAGCTTCCAAGCGGATTTTTGTTTCTCAGATTTTATTGTTTCCATTCTTTACAGTCACGAGAGACCGTACCGCGTGCCAGCGCGCGGATATGAGCCAATTTCTGTAAAAGAGTTACGACTTTGTAATCTCGCGCCGTTTTTAGACCGGGCCTTGTCGGGGTTGGGGACAAGTGTATCGAAATACGTGTGGTTGAATGAAAATCCGGCCGAATTCGAGAGATCCATAATTTCTATCTACTGACTATTGAAAATACTGCGTTAGTAAGTTACCAAGAAACGAGTCGACCACGGTAATGTCCAATCAGAGGGTGTATTATTATCAACTGTTAATGGAAGGCATGTAGAAAAGACGGATTGAATTTTTAAATCTATTATTCCCTTTTTCGAAAGGATCTTGTTTATAAACACTTGTGACTATATATCATATGCTAGAAACTCTTGAATGATGCGACACATGTATATAAAAGAATTCCATCAAATGTTATTAATTCATAATTCAACTAGTAGTCGCGTTGTTGGTCGCTCGCTTTGCTCGCTCCCGAAGTGAGGTGCGTAGTTGTGGGTGGCTTGCTGGCGAATGCATTCATGCGGGTGTGACCCGTTCAACGGGTCGAACCAATAACTTCCTGTTCTATAATGATTCTCCTGTCTTATAATAATTTTTATACCCCCCAAAATCCATAACGCTTTTTTGGAGAATGAATGGAGCTATTTCGTGTACA
>NW_011887824.1:552476-553869 GCF_000806365.1 Fopius arisanus
ACTAGAGCGATTCTATCCATAATTTGATCAGTGCTGAATGTCGTCATGACGCTTCGATTACACTATATTAAATCTCGATCGCATCTTTCATGCACGAGAAATCGCTGAAGAAATTTTTTCTCTCAAATTTGTTTCTGGAAAAACTGAAAAACGGCTGGAGCAATTCCATCTATAATCTAATCAGCACCAAATGGCATGGAAACGCTTTGATGGTATCAGTTTCATTTCGATCGCATCATCCATTTTTGAGAAATCGTTGACGATAAATTTCGGACAAGAAATCGTTGATGAAATTTCCGTTTTCGCAGTTTTTCTGGAAAAACTGGAAAACGGCTGGAGCAATTCCTTCTATAATCTAATCAGCACCAAATGGCGTGAAAACGCTTCGATGGTATCAATTTGACTTCGATCGCATCATCCATTTTTGAGAAATCGTTGACGATAAATTTGGGCCACGTACATCGCCAGTAACATACGCACACACACACACACACACACACAAACAGACATCTTCTCGAAAATGGTCCAGGATTACTCTGGAGGCCTTGAAACGTGAAGATATGTTGAAAATTTCCATATTGACTTTCGGGGTCATTACAATAACTTCCTTTAGAACAGGAAGTTAAAAATGGAGTTCACCAATTGAAATTTTCCCCTTATTATAAACCATGCAATAAGAACGATCCCAA
This sequence comes from Fopius arisanus, assembly GCF_000806365.1. Taxonomy (NCBI): domain Eukaryota; kingdom Metazoa; phylum Arthropoda; class Insecta; order Hymenoptera; family Braconidae; genus Fopius; species Fopius arisanus. Next base: position 553,166 of record NW_011887824.1, read on the forward strand.
TGTGTAAAAATGATCGGTATTTTTGGCCTAAAATTTAAACATTGAGCGATTATGTATCATGTTATCATTCTAAATGTTTTTTCCACTGAAGGTCAGAGGCACTTGATTAAGAGTTACATAGACATCTATTTTTGAACGAAGATAGAGATCATCAAATTTTCGTCATCATGCAAATGATGTATGTAAAATGATGCATTATGTACTTCATGGATGAGAAGAATGTAAATGAAGCAAAATATATGAATATCTAATATGTGACAACGTTTCTCTTTCTACTAAATCGGGGTATTGTCTGTCCATATAGACTGTTGCCCTACTTATTATCTCCTGAATTGGTGGAACCTCTTTTCATTTTGTACTAAGGAAATAATTAGCTGCAACTTAATATAATGGAGAATAATGATGAGGTCATCAATCTTATTTTCCAATTGCGATTCCGTAAGCAATGTCTTGTACATTCATTTCTATACTGCTGATATTTTAAATATAGTATATTATATGTTGCTGACATTACTATTAGACACTACCATGGCAGACAGACGGCCTATGCAATCGTTTTGTTTTGATGCGTAAAGGAATAAGTCACAACTGTTTATGCACATGAAAATTTAGGAGGACGAAATTTGATTCATCCTAATTTGATAGGAGCCTAAAGCTAAACTAACGATGTACTCTGTTTTATCGATCGACTTTTAGGACAAATC
>NW_011887824.1:557738-560592 GCF_000806365.1 Fopius arisanus
TGGAAAGAGCTGCTGATTACCCCCGGAGTTTCGTTTAGATTTTTCGGTTTTGTCGTTCCAGAGCCGTCAGAGTTGCGAGAACGAAGGTAATGGTTTTGGCCGTGTTTTCGGTTATCGATTTAATGGGCTAGGGTTTTTGAGTATTTGCTGAGGCCATAGAGGGAAAAATCATTACAAATGGCGCCCAACGTGGGGCCTCTTAAAAAGTAGAGGCTAATTGATCTAGTTTCCGTCTAAACTTTGGAATGTGTTTCGACTTGGGTTTGAGGATTATATACATGCTTTTCAATTCACCAGTCGCAATTAACAATCAACTTCGAGTAAATAATAGGTAATCTCTGAAATTCCATACCGCCAATACTCCCCTTAATCCGCGAAGCTACCTAAGAGGAGAAGAGAGAGACCACTTCCTCGGAATTAATTAACTTCGCTACCTTGCCGCATGAGAAATGAACGGAAAAGAATTTCGCTGCCTTTCCACGGAAACTATTTCGCTACCTTTACAGATACAAATTCCTTCGCTACCTTTCCGAAACAAAATTTTTGGGCTACCTTTCCGGATCAACGATTTGTCGCTACCTCTATAAATCTAAGAATTAATTAATCTGCTACCTTTTGGGTAAAGAACTAAGTCGCTACCTTTCGGATTTGACATTAACTCGATACCTTTCGAATCCAAACTGCTTCGCTATCTTCCCGGATTAAAATTATTTTGCTACCTTTCGGATTAAAATTATTTCGCTACCTTCCGGATTAAAAATTAATCGGCTACCTTTTGGAGGAAAATTAAGTCGCTACCTTTCGGATTTGGAGTTAATTCGCTACCTTTCGGATTTGGAATTAATCCGTCACTTTTCGAATCAAAACCGGGTCGCTATCCTTCCGGATTAAAACTAAGTTACCACCCCTCGGATTAGAAGTCTTTCACTAATATTTCGGGGCCGAATTATGCCCCTACCTTCTCGAAAAATTAATTTGCTACCTTCTCGGATTAAAAGTAATTCGCTAGCTTTGGGGACTGAATTATTTCGCTACCTTCTCAACAACTCATTGTGCTACCTAGCTACCTCCGGGAAAATCGACTTCGAGACAATGCTAATTCCTCGGGGATGACTCATCCCTCGAGACAAATAAAATTCCACAACGATGAGTCATCCGAAGGGAACCAACAAAAATCCTCTCTACTAAGTGATCCCTGGTTGCTACCTTACATCATCGATACCTCACGTACCCTCACGCGATATAAAGGGACACGAGAGGAGTGGGGAGGAATTATCCTCCACCCTGGAAGGGGTAGTGGAAAATCACCTCCCACCACCGAATGGACCCTAGGTTCCGACGCTCCGAGGACCGCTACCGGCGTCCTTTCGGAATCAGAGTGTCAACTGATATCGACGTGAAAAAGTTAGTACCGTATAACAAAGTCAATCGCGACTAGTGAGCAGTGCGGAGTACGGTTTGACATACAGTTATCAATAGTTTCTTAATAACCTTTAAGTTTTCAGAGAGTGTTATCAAGAAATAAGCACCACAGGGAGTACCAATTATTTAAGCGCTTACATTGTTTGCTAAGAGGCGGAATTAAGCTCACTATTCAATTCCTCTCCGCCTCTTCTAATTAACCCGCCTTGCAATTTTCACGTGCACGGGTCAGTCATCCGTCGCTACCTTCTTTGGGCTAACTGTTAAGTCATTACACCACTATCTTCTCCTTAGCTACCTTCTTTTATTAATTTAAGATTAACAATTTTGTCAGTGTGTTATATCTATATATATATTTTTTCTTTTGGCCTTGTTTTACTGTGCTGGAATTCGTTAACCACTTGACGTTTTGTTTTGCTGCCACCTTCCGCGCTACCTAGAAATTCACCGCAACGTTCCTCGGTTAATCCCGCGTGGATCCCAGACTCGGACGAATCGGAACGTTACCTCACCATCTCCTTGCTACCTTTGAGTTATCGAAACCCTCCCACATCTAACCGATTCGCTAACTGGAACCTGTCGGGAAGATGTCGGATCCGGGACAAGACCCTGGACGGTCCAAAAAGGACCAGCGGAAACTATGGATCGACCCAGAGTCCACGGACGCCATGACAACGATGCCGAGTATTAGCGTAGAGGCCCCGGATGGCCAGCCGACGACAACCCCGGGACAAACGAACTCGGCGGAAGACGCTTCACTACCTACGCTACCTGGACAGGCCTCGCAGGCCAGCCAAACCGACCCGAAGGAAACGTTGCTCAAAGTTCCCGCGCCGAAACGAACTACGAGAACTCGGCAAACGAAGACCAAACCGAGCGAGCTACCTATCACGGAACTTGATGAGGATAATCGATCCACCGGTTCTAGTTATCAAGGGGAAAGTGATGCAATTGGGCTGGAGCCGCCTAGCCGAACCCGGGTTCGGAAACCACGAGTTCCCAGCTCTCCCCCCCAGACTAGCCAGCTACCTATGATCGCCGCGCTACCTCAAACCACTCGGACTCCGTATCAGGAAGTGTGGGACACGTTACCTCGATCCAGTGCCCTCTTCGGAAATCCAGCTACCTGCGGCGTCGAACGTCAACCTGCTACCTATCGCGAGGGTCCGACTACAGCCCTGGACCGCCCCGTAGCTACCTACAGGGACCCGGATCCCAGTCATTACGGGTCACGACGAATCCTGTACGGACCGGAGGAGCTACCTAATCGGCGCAGAATCCAACCGCTATACCGGGATTACGAAGGCGTCGAGGAGGACTACGGTCAGCCCTCCACGCGCCCGCTCTCTCCATCAGCTCTCTTAAGTATCATGCGGCGTTGGGATTTGCAATTTCGGGGCGAAGCCGGCGAAGATGTTGAGGACCTCATCAG
>NW_011887824.1:562799-564556 GCF_000806365.1 Fopius arisanus
CGGTTCTGCATCGATTTTCGCAAGGTCAACGCGGTGACCAAGCGTGACGCGTATCCCATTCCAAATATGTCTGGCATACTGGACGAACTGCGACAAGCTCACTACATAACTACCTTAGATTTAAGCCAGGCATATTTTCAGATACCTCTAGCTCCCTCCTCTCGCGAAATCACCGCGTTCGTAGTCCCTGGACGGGGACTCCTACAGTTCAAGCGAATGCCATTTGGACTTACTAACGCTCCTGCTACCTTCCAGCGGTTGGTCGATAAAGTTATCGGTATCGCGATGTACCCGAACGTATTCGTATATCTCGATGACATAATTATCGTGACTCGTACCTTCGAGGAGCACCTCGTCTGGTTGGACAAGGTTCTCCATAAACTCCGCGAAGCTAGCTTAGTCGTGAACCGCGAGAAAAGCCACTTCTGCCGCGCCGAAGTTCGCTACTTAGGCTTCCTCGTAAATAGCGCAGGGCTGCAGGTCGACCCCGATAAAGTCGAACCGGTACTAAACTACCCAGCCCCGCGGAACTTAAGGCAACTCCGGAGATTCCTAGGCATGGCTTCATGGTACCGACGATTCGTACCAAATTTCGCTACCTGCGCGCAACCGCTAACTAAGCTACTTAAAACGAAGCAGCCCTGGGAATGGACCACCGACCAGGAAGCCGCCATTGCTACCTTAAAAGCTCACTTAACTTCTGCTCCGACCCTCGCGTGCCCTGACTTCGAGAAGCCCTTTGTTCTCCAGACTGACGCGAGCAGTGTAGGATTAGGGGCAGTGCTCTCTCAAAATCTCGACGGGGAAGAACGGGTCATAGCCTACGCGAGTCGCTCTCTCTCTGACGCCGAGAAAAACTACACGGTTACCGAACAGGAATGTCTAGCCGTGATATGGTCGATCAAAAAGTTCCGTTGTTACCTAGAAGGCTACCGGTTCACCGTGATTACCGACCATAGTACCCTCCGCTGGCTGAATAATCTGCGAAACCCGACCGGCCGACTCGCGAGGTGGGCCCTTGGGCTGATGGAATACGACTATACCATCATCCATCGGAAGGGTGCCCTTCACCACGTCCCCGACGCGCTATCTCGAGCCCCCGAGGGGCTGACCGACCCGGACGAGTCACGCACCCCCGAGGGTGAACCCATGGCTACCTATTCCGCGACCCCCCTTTTCGCTACCTCCACTGCTCCGCACGCTACCTATGACGAAGTATTGGCTACCTGCGCCGATACCAAGGACAACTGGTATAAACGACGGTATCGGGATGTCCAGCACGCGCCCGCGAAGTTACCTGATTACAAAATCGTGGAAGACCGACTATATGTCCACCGACCAAGTCAACTCGTCGACCAGGAGATCGAAGATCTCGACGCGTGGAAGTTAGTGCTACCTAGAGAGTTACGTAACCAGGCGATTAACGAGGCCCATGAGTTACCTCAATCTGGTCACCTCGGAATCGATAAGACGTACCGCCGCGTCTCGCTTCGTTATCACTGGCCGTCTATGCTCAAGGACATTACTCGTTACGTCAACCACTGTGCTACCTGCCAGAGATGTAAGGTAGAACAAGCCGCTCCCGCCGGGGTAATGGGCCGCAGGTTCATCGAGGAACCCTGGACCACCATCGCCGCGGACATCATGGGACCGATCACCCCTAGCAAATCGGGCTACCGATACATCCTCGTGATACAAGACCTATTCACGAAGTGGGTCGAGGTCGTTCCCCTACGTTCCGCCACCGGCAAAAAGAT
>NW_011887824.1:564566-565570 GCF_000806365.1 Fopius arisanus
CGCGAAGTGATCGAGCGACAAGTTATCGCGCGATGGGGAACCCCCCGGGTATTGCTAACTGATAACGGCACCGAGTTCGTGAATCGAGAAATCGAAGCCCTGGCGCGATTAACCGGACTCGAACACAAAACCACGCCACCCTATCACCCGCAGGCCAACCCCGTGGAACGCGTTAATCGAGTCATGAAAATGATGTTACGGGCGTTCACAGGAGAAAACCACCGGCTGTGGGACGCTCACTTACACGATTTCATGTTCGCGTACAACACCGCCCTCCATAGCTCTCTACGGGCCACCCCGGCCTTTGCTAACTTTGGTCGCGAACCCCTTGCGGCAACCTCCCTTCGTCGGGAAATGGAGGGAGGCGCGGAGATCGTTTCCCGGAAACCGGAGGAGTGGATCGAACGAATGAATCGATTGAACTCGTTACGGCGATTATTCACGCATGCCTTGGCGGAGGCACAAGATCAACAAGCTCACTACTATAACTTACGCCGTCGCGACGTGGAATTCGAAGTCGGAGACGTCGTTCTGCGCCGCTCCCACCCGCTATCTAATGCCGCCAAGCAATTCTCGGCGTCCTTGGCCCAGCCGTTCGAAGGGCCCTTCCTAATCGTGAACAAACTATCGCGAACACGCTACGAGCTCACTGATATGCTAGGCAGGGACAAGGGGGAAACGTCCATCCAAGACCTTAAACGCTACCGGCTTCCCTTGGTCGAGGACTAGGAGAACCCCTCGGCCTGGCGCTACCTAAACCACCTAACCTGTAAGCCCGACTGCGCCCACGCTACCTTTCCTCCCGCTTTGACATGCTATCTACATTGTACGTTATCTTCAAGATTCCCGCCTGCTCGCCTCTCACCACTCCGCATGGGATGATTGCGTCTTGCTAAACTACCTCTAACACGCTCTCTTCCCTAGGACGATTCTCAGCAGCCACCGCCGGCTCTGGACGCCGATCAGCAGCAGCCGCCACCCGGCCCAGGACCCGACGCGGGTTG
>NW_011887824.1:571800-584799 GCF_000806365.1 Fopius arisanus
TTTTTTTGTACACATCCTATCTTATGTGCACGCAGAAAAATAGCACTGTGTACAACTTAATGGAGCGAAATTCCGTGGACAAATTTGATGTGCACGTTTAAAAATCAAATGTGCATATTTCATTTGATTTTTACATCTGTGCACAAACATAATTGTGTTCAATCCTTATGTGTATGACTCATACCCGGTCTGTACACTGATCAACTTCGCTTGCGCATGAGCTGTTCTTGTGCTCCATCGATCTACATTCGGTCAACTCGATATTCAGAGTATACCTTCGTTACCGACCAATTAACGACTGAGCTCGTGCGCACACAGCCCGACAAAACGTGGTCCGCATGCCACACAGGTTGAAACACGCTTCCCGGCTAACTGTGATTAGACTTGTGACAGTGTTTTGTTGGAAACGGACGAGGGTAAAGTGCCATTGCTTATAGACGAAGTCCAACGTAGACCAGCCATCTGGAATAAAAAACCTCGACGAGAATCGGTGCAAGGGTTACATTGGCACCGAGTGGGATTAAGTGGCGGCGAGCATCCGTGTATCGAGTAAGTATACTTCTGTTTTTTAAAGATTGTAATAGTGCAATTTATTTCGACTGTTACGAATTGTCAATGAAAATGGCGGTTTCAACGGGTATTACTCTATTGCGAACGTGAGAGGTGAGTTGCCATATTTTCATTTATATCTATGAGATTATTGAGTTTGGAGGCGAAATGTAATAATCAGATAAACTCAAACGTTCAATGAAAGAAAATAACTATTCTGCTTTTAGGGGAATTGTTTTATACTGCGCTATCACTTGGGATCATTGATAATGAATTCTGATTCAATAAACCGAAAGAGTGGTAATAGAACTCCCGGACTCAATATGAGTCGCTTTATTAATGGAGAGTACGTCAACTTGTTTCCTGCGCTAAGGAAGTATCCTGATAAATTCATCGAGTATACGAGAATTACTGTCTCTACATTTGACTATATTCTCTCAAAAATTAGTCCATCGCTTATCAACAATTGGTGTAACTTACACACTCAACCGATTATGCCAGAAGAAAGATTGGTTTTGACGCTCAGGTAATTTTTTAATGGTGACTCAAACCTTGGATTTGGAAATAAAGTAAGTTCGAATTTCGGTTTATTTTATATGTATATTAATTGTAGGTTATCACTCTGCAGGTTTCTTGCGACAGGAAATACGTATTCGGATTTAACGTTTTCGTTCAAAATGGGAATCAAAACCATTTCTGTAATTGTATCTGAGACGGTGGATGTCCTATGGTCGACACTGGTATACACATATGACAGTTCCTTCCATCACCGACTTCATTAAAATATCTCAGAATTTTGAAACTAAATGGAAAATTCCACATTGCATTGGAGCCATTGATGGGCGTCATGTCAACATGAAAAAGCCTTCTCAGTCTGGGAAATTGGATTATAACTTCAAATGGTATTATTCGGTTGTTCTACAAGCTGTTGTTGACGCCAACTACAGATACGTTTGTATAGATGTAGGAGAATTTGGCAGTCTACAGTCCACCTCAATAATCCTAATTACAACAAATTAATTCATGATTTTGAAATTTCGTCTTCAAACTCATCATGAGTAGTAGAAACTAATAATGAAAAAGACGAATTTTTTTTTCTTATTAAATCTGAAGAATGATTTTAAACTCGATACTTCTCACTCTCTCTATCTCTCGCATTGAGATTGAAGCGCGAACTGGTCCACCGCTCACGTGGTCGCGTGTGTTTACCGGTGAGCACGTACGCGTCGTATAAACAAAACACTCGACCTCTTGGATGCGCAGTGAATTGTTTTCGAAGTGGAATGAATATTCCACCATAGTCTGCAGAAGATGATACCACGCAACATAACACAAGTGTAATAATTTGCAAAGATCTTTCTTTTTTGGGTTTTTACATTGAATGCTCATGACATTGAACAAAACAGAAATTAATTGTGCACTTTTGAACTGAATGTTTCCAATTTGAATGGAACATCAATTACTTTATCTAATTGGATAACAATTAATGATAATAAAACAGACACGAATCAATTTAATTTTTCAATAAAATTTCCTGAGACTTGGTGATTGTCGAATGCTTTCTGTGTGTTTATGTGTTTACCGATGAGCACGTACGCGCCGTATAAACAAAACACTCAGCCGCTTGGATGCGTGGTTTCGAAGTGGAGTGAATGCCTATTCAATGGATCGAAAAAATGATATGATACAACAGAAGAAGTATAATAATAATAATTGGAAAAAGGGAATTTTTTTCTACATTGAATCGAAATGTAAGGTTTGTAAAAATGAACATGAGAATAGTTTTTAGAATGTGTAAATATATTTTTCCATTTTTGCAAGTCAAGACAAAAGACCGATTTTAAGATAATAAGTGAAGTAAAAATGTCTGAGTTTTCAATCAAAAAGTTCATTAAAATCTTTTTCACTATTGTCGAATTTTTGATGACTACTCTGGAACCAATGTTTCAAGCGGTGCAGATTCACCGAAGCACAGCAAACTAACTCCTGCGCTGTCTTAATGTGTCGATGAATGTGCGGATGGGCATTTTCTTTGAAGAAACAATTGTCGATCTTTGGACAATTATAATCTTCTAAATTTACAACGTGGTAGGAATCACCAAGCAGTTGTTCCACATAGTGCTGTTTCTCTAAGCCTTTCACATACATTTTTCGACTATTCAGTAGAAAACTGTGAAAAACTTTGTCAATGTTATTATAACCACAACCACCAACACTCCATTGTATTCCATGATGATTACGAGTTGGCCACCTGTTGGTTATAATATCCTGCATCTCCAGATCACTCCAGGCACATGGTGGTTGAAAGAGGATGTTGTTGGAGAGAGATTCTTCAATGTCTGGCGACTGTTGCACTGCCACTGCATTCAATTCTTTTATGATAAATTCTCCTCGTTTTTGGAATCCTTGCAAATCAATGATGAATGCCATGCTGTTCTTGTACAAATGATGATTGGATAATTTCTGATAGTCCAATCACTCTTACGTTCAGAGCGGAGGTGTGCAGTATCCCCTCCTCTGGGCTCGTGTGTTTCTTCACTGGCTATTTCCCTCTCTCCGCCCCATCCACAACCAATTTTTTCATTGCTTATTATATACTATGGAAAAATGAGCTGAGGACACCAATTGCCACAGCCACCATTTCCTCCAGCGTCCCAATATCTGCACTACCACCATCCTCATTGTGTGAATCACGTTCAGGGGAAGTCCCACCCTCACAGGAGCTGCAATCGGGAGATGTTCCACACTCACTTCCTTCAGCCACAGGTTCTTGCATAAATATATAAAAATCGTTGCTTTTCACCAGAATTGTGCGAACTCCAACGAGTGTGAGATGGACTGCAGTGATACCGTCAAATTGTAGAATAGCTTGGCTTATATGGGTTTTATGCCGCAGAAATAACATTAAATTAAGAAATAGTATTAGGTAATTTCTCATTGACCTGGATAATATGACGACACGCGAAGTGGTACATATTATCCAAAACGTAAAATCGAATCAAAGAATGTAAATGTTGTAATATAAACTAACCCGAATATTTGTGGATTAAGTCCACATATATTCGTCATAATGTGGATCACTGGGGTGCAGTGTCAACACTTCGCCCATTTTTTAATTTTTAGTGAATTTCATAGTGTCATCATTGTATTATAATAATTGACGATTGTGTTTTATGTTTCAGTGAAACTTGAAGTGTACGTTTTCCCGGATCCTCAGATGAGGCTGGAGTGGGAGGAGGATGACGGGAGGATGGAGGATTGGCGGTTGGGGGAGGTTGAGAGGGTTGGGGAGGACCTCACCAGGTACTGGAGCCTGGTGGAACGTCTCCAGGTACACATGGATTTTATTATTAAATTCATGGCGTACCTGGGTCATAATTTTTTCGCCAACAAGGTAAAATACTAATAATCAATTATAATGTATTGCTCCTCCTTCTGGACTTAATACATATATATTATCAATTTTTCTGTTAACAGGAATCGCAGCTTCACCAGGAGATGAGGAAGTTCCTCAACTTTTTGCTGCTGATGGGTCGAGAAAATGAGGCCCTGGAGATGTTGCCTCACGCGCAGGGCATCGCGGCAGCCGCCGTGCTGATCCTTGACGCGCAGCAGCACTATGGCAAGTGAAGTAGGTAAAATTCATTTCTCTCTGATTATCTTTTTTATTTTAAAACTAATGAAATTTATTTCGTATGTTCCAGTTGCAAACAGATCTCCAGGTGTTCGGTTTTCCACCGAATTATTCTTCCACACACTCGCTCACATTCACAGACACACATGACCCACTCAGCTGACTGACTCGCTCACCTCAGATGACTAGTGGCCTTTCACCTCTGACACCTGAGGCGCCACTTGCTGGATAGGTGTAATTGACCATTGCGATGATCGACACCTCCCACCTTGCGGCTTATCACTCTCTCTCATTTGCATATCGTCGTTCGCGAGTGTTGACGTGTTTTTCTCGGAACTTCTCTTTTGTTATATTAATTGACCAGCTCATTATTAGTACTTCTCGAAAATACCTTTTCAATTCTTTGAATTGTATAGCGTTTTTGCTCAGCTCGCTCTATTGTAACAAATTGTGTGTTATCAGTGACTTTTTACTAATTAAAATTGACTCTTTTGATCGACGCCACGCGAGTGATTATTTGATCCTCTCACGCACTCTCCCGTAATCCGATTATATCTCGTCCATCGCCTGAAAATATCCCCGAAACCAGATCCCGCATCGAACATTTTGGTCCTTCGAGCCGGATACACGGGATATTTTTTTGTTTTCGCGCTCATTTAGTGTTTTACGGGAGTGTTAATTGGACAGCGTCAGTGTTCAGTGTTCAGTGGAGCGCAAAGTGCAGTGTCGCCACCCGAGAAAATTTGAATTCGTCCAGCTCAAGCGGTACTCAACCAGTTTCTCTCGCGCTACATCAGAGGCCTGCTCTACCGACCCAGCAACTAGGCGCACTTTCAAAGACCATCTCAAGGCGGGAAATTCAAATAGACCAGCGCGACTAAAGGGAAGTGAACATTATTCCTTTTTAGTTTTTGTTGAATTTTCTCGCTTGCTCCGGAACTGGGTTTTTTGCTGCCGTCTCTGTTTTATTATTTTCCGCTGCTTTCTCCTCTGTTATTGACCTGCGTCCTTGGACTCTTCTCTCGATCTGCTTTCTTGCTTTTTTTATTTTTATTTCGCTCTTCGCTTAAAACTATTAAAATTAATAAAAAACTTGGCAACTCTCGAAGCGGTAATCTCTGTGCAGACGATACGTGCAGCCTTCATAGAAGGCATTTTTAAGGAGTCTAATGAAGAGGACATTAAGCAGCTCGGCGTGACTGCTCTCGATTCCAAACTGATGATGCTTGAGACCTATTGGGCTAAGCTGGAAGCCTCTCATGAGAAGCTTGTTTCTCAAAAAATCGAGAATTTGACCTCTCTCGACTATTTCAAGCATCAAGTTTTTGATTCAGCTCTTAAGAACTTCGCTGGTGCTAAGGTGGCTCTACTTCAGCTTTTGGAGAAGAAAGGCGCTCCAAACCTGAACCAGTCACTACGTGTACCTGGGGAAGGACATTTGACCAGCTCAAATCGTCGTGCTCTGCCTGAGATTTCTCTGCCAAAATTCTCAGGCATCTATCAGGAATGGAGGCCATGGAGACATCTTTTCCAATCGTTAGTTGGCTCCAATCAGGACATTCCAGGGGTCGAGAGGATGCACTACCTCCGCGTCTGTCTCTCTGGTGAGCCTCTCAAGCTCATCTCTAACTTGCCCGTCTCTGAAGAATCATTTCGCATTCCCTGGAGAACTCTCGTTGATCGCTACGAGAACAAGCGTTTACTCGTTGCAGCTGATCTTGACCAGCTCTTGAATCCAGCTCCAATGAAATCGCACAGCGCCTCGGACCTCAATCTCTTGACCAGCTCGATCACTGAAGCTCTCAGCGCTCTCAAGGCTCTGGATCAGCCAACTGATCATTGGGGTCCAGTGGTTGTTCACGTTCTCACTCGTCGGCTATCGAGCAAACTCAGGGAAGCTTGGGAGAATAAAATCGGCGCCTCCACTGAATATTCTTCTCTTCACCATCTCCTTGATTTCCTCCAAGGTCGCTCTCGATCCATGGAGACTCTGGAGGTTGGCTCGCAGTCGCTCTCTTCAGCAAGCTCATCTCGTCCTTCTCAACCCACCGTTCAGACTCGATCCATGACAAAGACCAGCGCCAAGGTTAACCAGATGTCAGCCTCTCGTCCTTCTCAGCAGTCGGCTCAGCAACTTCATGGCCCTTCTCAAAAAATACAGTCCACACAATCGACATCTTGGGCTGACGCTGGCTACCCGTGCTCGTACTGCAAGAGGGACCATTACATCGCCTCTTGCAGCGAATTTAAAGCTCTCTCGCCCATCGCAAGGAAGCAAGTCGTCGACAAACTCTACCTGTGCTACAACTGCTTGGGGAAGCACAGCATCAGAGTCTGCCAGACATCTCGTACGTGCACGACTTGCCAGGAGAAGCATCACACACTTCTCCATCTGGATCGCTCTCGTCGCCCTGCTCAGACACGACCTGCTCATCAGACTGTCTCCACACAGCCTCAGCCTCAGCCGCAGCAACCTACCAGACCTGCTCAGTTTTTAGGAGTACTCTCAGTGACTTATAATAGTGCTGGGGAGGTCATCCAAAGTACGCCAGCTCCTCATCCTCAGAACTATCGCTCATCTCGGAATCTCTCGTGCGTCAATTGAAGCTGAAGAAGCAGCGTAGCTCCATCCACATTTCTGGTGTGGGTGAGTCGTCGTTTGGGACAACGTCCGGCGAGGTTCATCTCCCGCTACAATCGATCTACTCAGCAGAACGTATCGAAGTTATCGCTCATTCTCTTGATCATCTCACGGCATCTCTACCGACCTTCTCAGCAGAGGATCTCGAGTGGGATCATCTCAATGATCTCAATTTAGCGGATCCGAATTTTCGAGTCCCTGCTCCAATTGATTTGCTCATCGGCGCTGATGTATTTGGTCGAATCATCAAGCCCAGCATCATCAAACAGGGAGCAGATGCTCCAGTTGCTCAGCTCACATCTTTCGGCTGGATTGTGTTCGGCTCTACAGGTTCAGCGTTAGCTCTTACTCGACTCGCTCAACACCTGGCTGTCTCAGAGGTTTCTAAGGATCAGCTCGAAGATCTTCTCGCTGAATTTTGGATCCAGGAAGAAGTTCCTGGACGCGTCGACTCGAACCTCTCAGCTGACAAGCTTAGCTGTGAGCAGCATTTTCGTCAGACTCACTCTAGAGACAGCTCAGGTCGTTACATCATTCGATTGCCCCTCTCATCTCCAATTTCGTTGTTAGGAAATTCTTATCGCCCAGCTCTAGCTTGTCTCCATCGGATTATCGCTAGGATTTCCAAAGATCAGCGCTTCTTTCAGCTCTACTCTGACTTTCTCAAAGAATATGTCGATCTCGATCATATGAGGTTGATAGTTCCTTCTCTTGTTAGCTCTTCGTCTTCGGTTCAGGTGGAGACCGCTTGTTGCTCTGACGGGATGACCTTGGCACATGAAGCTCAGGCTTCAGGAGGGTTGAGGGTCTCTGAGGAGCTTCGAGTAGGACCATCTGGCATTCGCAGGAGTTATTACCTTCCTCATCATGGCGTAGTTAGAGAGAGCAGCGTAACAACGAAACTGAGAGTAGTTTTCAATGGATCAGCGATGACCAGCTCAGGGAAATCGCTCAACGATATTCTCCATACAGGGGCCAAGCTGCAGCGCGACATATCTGATGTTCTTCTCTGGACTAGGCAGCACAAGGTCATCTTCATGACGGACATCACGAAGATGTTCCGTCAGATCAGAGTCCATGAAGATGACTGGCCTCTGCAGCAGATTTTATGGACCAACTCACATGGAGGACTCTCAACGTATCAATTGACCACCGTCACGTATGGGACTAGATCAGCTCCGTTTCTCGCGAATCGTGTTCTTCTCCAGCTCGCTGAGGATGAAGGGCACAGATTTCCGCTGGCCGTCGATCCCATCGTGAAGGGAAGATACGTTGATGACATCTGTGGAGGTGCAGATACGCATGACGAACTCGTAGAAACCGCTGAAGATGTTCGCAATCTCTGTGCTGCTGGAGGGATGCCTTTGGCAAAATGGCATAGAAACAGCTCAGACCTTCTCAGATGGCTCGATCCTGACCACACCTCAAATGACCAGCGAATCTACGAGGACTCAGAGACCAGAATACTGGGGTTATCCTGGCAGCCCAACTCAGATAACTTCGTCTTCTCAACCAAACCATCGCAGAACTTGACCGTCTCCAAGCGGATTATTCTGTCAGAAATTGCTCAGCTATACGACCCTCTCGGATTTCTCTCTCCTGTAGTCATCAGAGGAAAGATGCTCCTACAGGAGATTTGGATTGAAAAGCTTGGTTGGGATGATGAAGTTTCGCCTCAAGTAGCACATCGATGGAATAGTTTTCGTCAGGATCTCACCTCGTTGTCCAGCGTATCCATACCCAGATGGATTGGACTGCTCCAGAACTCCGTAGTAGAATTACACGGATTCTCAGACGCCTCTCAGCTCGCGATGTCAGCCGTGGTCTTTCTCAAGGTCTTCAATAATAATGAAAAGCATCGCATATCATTGGTCTGCTCGAAAACTAAAGTAGCTCCTCTCAAACGGCTGACTATTCCAAGGCTTGAGCTCTCAGCTGCAGTTCTTCTTGCTAAGCTTGTAAAGTACGTTAAAGACCAGCTCAACTTCTCGAATGTGCCTACGTACTTATGGACCGACTCTTCAGTTTCGCTTACATGGATCAGCTCTCACCCTTCCAGATGGAAGGAGTTCGTTAGAAATCGTGTCCAGCTCATTCAGGAATTGACGGATGCTCAGTGGGAGCTCGTTCCTGGCAAGGAGAACCCAGCTGATTGCGCATCTCGTGGATTAACGACATCTCAACTCGCATCGCACAAGCTATGGTGGCAGGGTCCATCATGGCTCAAGAAGAGCTCATCTCATTGGCCATCTCTGGAACTCTCTTCAGTGGCATCAGCTGATCTTGAAGAGAAACCTGGTGTAGTGCTCAACGTTAAAGTCCAGCGCCCAGAGATCTGGGATTTAGTACATCGCTATTCCTCGCTCAGTAAGCTGCTCAGAATTACTGCTCTCTGGCAACGTTTTATTGCTCGTCTCAGAAATATTCCAGGATCTTCGTTAAAGATAGCTCTCAACCCTAGTGATATTGAACAAGCTCGTCTCTTCTGGATCAAGGCTAGTCAGTCAGCGCATTTCTCGTCCGAACTGATGACCTTGACCAGAGGGCAAAAACTTAGACCTTCTCATCCGCTCACTTGATTGACAGCGCATATTGATCACCAGGGGATTCTTCGCGTTGGCGGACGTCTCAAGTTTGCTCAGCTCGACAATGATAGCAAACATCAAGCTATCATTCCGAAGGAGTCTCAGTTTGCTCAGCTCATTATTCAGGATGCTCATCTCAGGACTCTTCATGGTGGAACGCAGCTCACGCTTGGTCAGCTCAGACGATCTTACTGGATTGTTGGTGGAAGAGCACCAGTAAGATCATTCATTTTAAAGTGCGTTCCATGCGCAAGATAGCGAGGAATAAGAGCTCAACAAGTCATGGGTCAGCTCCCAGTAGCTCGTCTCTCACCCGGCCGTGCATTTCTCAATACAGGGGTTGATTATGCCGGTCCAGTTTCGCTCCGCTCATGGAAAGGACGTGGCCATAAATCTTGTAAAGGATGGCTCGCAATTTTCGTTTGTATGGCTACGTCCGCGGTTCATCTCGAAGTCGTCTCAGATTATACATCTGACGGCTTCATGGCAGCGTATCGTCGTTTTGTTGCTCGGCGCGGGCTCTGTAGGAATTTGTTCTCAGATTGTGGTACAAACTTGCTCGGAGCCGACAAAGAAATAAAAAAGCTCTTCTCAATGGCGTCCAAGGAATCGGACCAGCTTGCTCATCTCTTGCTCAACGACGGAACGAAGTGGTCGTTCAACCCACCAGATGCTCCTCACTTTGGAGGAAAGTGGGAAGCAGCAGTGAAGTCGGTTAAGTTCCATCTCAAACGGACAATTGGAGAAGACCTGCTTATATTCGAGGAACTAACCACCCTGCTTGCTCAAATCGAAGCCGCGCTCAATTCTCGTCCACTTGAACCGCTCTCGGAAGATCCTGATGACGTCTCAGCTCTCACTCCAGGACACTTCCTAATTGGACATACTCTGACAGCTCTGCCTGAACCTTCGCTGGACAACTCGAACATCGCTCGTTTAACTCGTTGGCAACTCATCCAGCAGAAAGTTCAGAGCTTCTGGAAAAGGTGGTCCACCAGCTATATTCAGCATCTCCAGTCCATCTCCAAGTGGCACCACCCATCTCACGACATCAAGATCGGCTCTATAGTCCTTCTCACCGACGAGAGGTTTCCACCAACGAAATGGCCTCTCGCTCGAGTTACCGCTCTCCATCCTGGTGGAGATGGGCTCACCAGGGTGGTAACCATCAAGACGTCCAGCTCTACTCTTCAGCGGCCCATCTCTAAGCTTGCCCTTCTACCAATATCGACCAGCGACTTCTGATCTACAAGACCAGCTCACGAAGATCTTCTCAGGAGCATCATGCTGCTCATCGGTAGTTCGTCTTCACGACTGAGTTCATCGCTGCTCCGTTCTTGACCAGACCTTGATGAAGATTTACGCCCTTCATCTTGAAGCCTGGGCTGGAGCGGAAGCCAGTCAACCTGGATCTGCGGAATTTACGCGTCCAACGATCTTGGCTGTGCTGGCAATTGATCATCGCTGATGGACTCCAGTGGTGACTTTGACCAGCGAGTAATTCTTGCCCTGGCTCGGTTAATCTCTTTTATGTTCTAGGTCATCTCATAAACGTCAGCAGTTGCTGACGGCTGGGGAGAATGTTAGGTTTTCCACCGAATTATTCTTCCACACACTCGCACACATTCACAAACACACATGACCCACTCAGCTGACTGACTCGCTCACCTCAGATGACGAGTGGCCTTTCACCTCTGCCACCTGAGGCGCCACTTGATTGATAGGTGTAATTGACCATCGCGATGATCGACACCTCCCACCTTGCGGCTTATCACTCTCTCTCATTTGCATATCGTCGTTCGCGAGTGTTGACGTGTTTTTCTCGGAACTTCTCTTTTGTTATATTAATTGACAAGCTCATTATTAGTACTTCTCGAAAATACCTTTTCAATTCTTTGAATTGTATAGCGTTTTTGCTCAGCTCGCTCTATTGTGATACATTGTGTGTTATCAGTGACTTTTTACTAACTAAAATTGACTCTTTTGACCGACGCCACGCGAGTGATTATTTGATTCTCTCACGCACTCTCCCGTAATCCGATTATATCTCGTCCATCGCCTGAAAATATCCCCGAAACCAGATCCCGCATCGAACACGAGGGAACTTTTTTAATTAGACTAAGAAGTTTTTTTATTATTTTGTAATTAGAGTAATAAGTTTTTTTATTATATTTTTTAATTAGTGTGATAAGTTTTAATGTAAAAATAAAAGAAAAAAGGCTAATTGTCAGTTCTCCGAATTTATTTCATAACAATCCATTTTCAGGTTATTTTATAGTAAAATTTATAGTTTATGGGTTTTCCACGTTATTGAAGAGGCATGGATTGAACTCTCCCTCCAGGAAGGTGATTTGCAGACGTTTGGCAGCAGCAGCCTCGCGGTATTTCTCCAGTTTTGTTTGATCTTGTTGGAAGGCGTTGGACAGTCGTGGTGGTAGATACACGATGCACTCATCATTCAGAGCGACAACCACTTTGGAGCCAAATTTAGTTGAGATCACCTTCAGATCGGTGACTAAATACTTCTGGTTGAGTGACAGCTCCGTTCGACGTTTGGTTGGCAGGAAATTCCCTCGACTTGCAATTCTGTTGATGTCATCGAGATCCAGGGCTTGCTTCTCCATTGTGATTTATTTGGTTCTCTCCTCGATTCACTTCGTCTTAGAAAATTTCGTGTGACTGCACTTATAGATTGGAGACTGGATGATGAATCAGTTGCTTTACTCCAGCTACTTATAGGCTCTTCGCAAGTAGAGGGGGAATGCAATTGTCATTTATAATTGCAATCGAACGGCAATTCCAAGAAATTTAGACAATCTCCACCCAACGGTCAAATTTTTCCCGGAAACTCAACTGCCACCAAGCTTCCGAGAAATTCATGAAGAAATGTTAATAAATCGATCCAACGGTCGAATTTTTCTCGGAAAATGAACCGTCTGCATACTCCTGAGAAATTGATGAAGAAATGACAATTAATCGATCCAACTGAAACTTTATGGCTCATTGAAACTCCAACAAGCAATGATATAAATTGATCTGAATTTTCCTAGGGGTTGTTAGCCTTATTTCAAGATGGAACGTAGCAGCATTGTGCGCTGTTCCAGAATAATTGAAATTTTCCAACATGCCTATCAAAATGCACAATCTCAACACATTCAGCAATGGATTGATCGATGTGGTTACTATATTAAATTTTATACTCGAGTTTTGAAAAGACGAAATCAACTATCGGTTGGTGAGAAAAATAAAATTCTTTCTACCATTGCTCGAATTCAGGGTTATCACGAGGGATTCACAAATAGACAACATCAAGGTGGTCGTGTGCAGGTGCCATCGCATAGCAGAGAAGAAGAAGCGCTTGCAGATCGTGTACGCTGAAGAGATGGACCATCAGCTTTTCACAGTCGTATTCGCACGGGCATTGTAATCAATCTTTAACATAAAGATCCAACTTCCTTTCTCAATGGTGCATAACAACTGTCAACAGCACATTTGAGAAGTGTTCGCGAAAAAAATGGCAATATAAAGGCAAATGCTATTTTAGCGTGCAAATTTACATTGAAAAAGGACGAAGTGATTACTAGTGAAGT
>NW_011887824.1:584809-587422 GCF_000806365.1 Fopius arisanus
TGATTTATTTGGTTCTCTCCTCGATTCACTTCGTCTTAGAAAATTTCGTGTGACTGCACTTATAGATTGGAGACTGGATGATGAATCAGTTGCTTTACTCCAGCTACTTATAGGCTCTTCGCAAGTAGAGGGGGAATGCAATTGTCATTTATAATTGCAATCGAACGGCAATTCCAAGAAATTTAGACAATCTCCACCCAACGGTCAAATTTTTCCCGGAAACTCAACTGCCACCAAGCTTCCGAGAAATTCATGAAGAAATGTTAATAAATCGATCCAACGGTCGAATTTTTCTCGGAAAATGAACCGTCTGCATACTCCTGAGAAATTGATGAAGAAATGACAATTAATCGATCCAACTGAAACTTTATGGCTCATTGAAACTCCAACAAGCAATGATATAAATTGATCTGAATTTTCCTAGGGGTTGTTAGCCTTATTTCAAGATGGAACGTAGCAGCATTGTGCGCTGTTCCAGAATAATTGAAATTTTCCAACATGCCTATCAAAATGCACAATCTCAACACATTCAGCAATGGATTGATCGATGTGGTTACTATATTAAATTTTATACTCGAGTTTTGAAAAGACGAAATCAACTATCGGTTGGTGAGAAAAATAAAATTCTTTCTACCATTGCTCGAATTCAGGGTTATCACGAGGGATTCACAAATAGACAACATCAAGGTGGTCGTGTGCAGGTGCCATCGCATAGCAGAGAAGAAGAAGCGCTTGCAGATCGTGTACGCTGAAGAGATGGACCATCAGCTTTTCACAGTCGTATTCGCACGGGCATTGTAATCAATCTTTAACATAAAGATCCAACTTCCTTTCTCAATGGTGCATAACAACTGTCAACAGCACATTTGAGAAGTGTTCGCGAAAAAAATGGCAATATAAAGGCAAATGCTATTTTAGCGTGCAAATTTACATTGAAAAAGGACGAAGTGATTACTAGTGAAGTGAAATATTTCAATACAAAAAATGGAATCATTCTACCAGCTACAGATCTGGCAACATGGTTTGATGACAATGGGAGTGAGTCATTGCTCAGGAAAATCGGTGATTTCCAAGACCGTGATTCAGGATGGGAATTGAGTGAAATTATGAATTTGATGGTCAATATGAACCGATATGTTCCACTGAAGGGTGGCTCTTCAACGTACGTCGAGTTGCCCTATGATATTCAATGTAAGAAAGCTGTTGTCAATGTCAAAAATTCGGATGAATTTTGTTTTTTGTGGTCAGTTATTACTGCTCTCTATCCAGTAAAGACGCATCGATGTGCCACTTCATCATATCCCGATTATACCACAGCAACTCTTCCACATAGTCAAAAGCTAATTGATTATGCCACCATTCGCTTCCCCATGACCTTCAGTGATATTCCAAAATTTGAGAAAATGAATGACCTGTCAATTAATGTTCATGGAATTGAATATGGAGTGAACAGTGAGAACGAAATTGTCCCTTTCCACCTCAGCAAGATGAACTCGCGCATACCTACAATTCATTTACTTCTCTTTTGTTCGAATGTGTATGTTGCCGCTGATGGTCGCCGATGGGATGATGTGAGCGCGTGAATCTCCCGTTTTGAACACCGTATGTGGCTTTGTGATCGGTGTTTGTGTCATTTTCACACGGAAAAAAATTGTGAGAGCCATAGACAGGATTGTTTCATTATCAATATGAGCAAAATGGTTTTACCATCAGAGGAGATGAAAATCCTGAAATTTCAAAATCATAGATATAAGGTGTCTGTGCCCTTCACGATTTACGCTGATCTCGAGTGTATTCCACGACCCAGTGATGACGGTGATGATGATAGATGACATCAAAAACATATTCCATACAGTGTCGCCTTTTACTTGCAGTGTTTCTTTGATAATAATTTATCGCGCTTTGAAATTGAACGTGGAAGTGATTGTATTGCGCGGTTCATGGATGAATTAAAGAAAATCGGGGTGATGGTGAATGATAAACTAAGAACGATAGTACCAATGGAGCCGCTCACGTACGAACAGTCCCAAGAATTCTCAGCAGCCCGAGTGTGTCATATATGTGAGGGACCATTCATTTTGACAGCTATTATACATCGAGATCATTGCCACTTCACAGGTAAATATCGTGGAGCTGCGCATGCATGAAATACCAGTGATATTTCACAATCTTTCGGGGTATGATGCTCATTTTATAATTGTGGATTTGGTGAAGGAGTTCAATGGATCTGTCGAATTGCTGCCTCTAACAAAAGAAAAGTACATTTCATTCAAAAAATCTATTCCACAAACAAAAGTTAACCTAAGATTTATTGATTCATTTAAATTCATGGCTAGTAGCCTGGAAAAATTGGCGTCCTACTTGACTGATGAAGACAAGACAATTACACGAGCTCATTGCAACGCTGAGCAATTCCATTTATTAAATGGAAAATTATTTAATGCGTAAAGGTGTATTCCCATATGAATATTTGGATAATTGGGATAGATTGAATGATGGAGAATTACCATCGAGGGCAGCTTTTTATTCCACACTAAACAATCAAGAAATTTCAGCGGAAGATTATGCTCATGCGCAGGAAGTTTGGAAAAAATTTAATATTACAACACTTGG
>NW_011887824.1:587744-589183 GCF_000806365.1 Fopius arisanus
GCAGCCATGAGTCAGTACTTGCCCTTTGGTGCATTTGAGTGGGAAAATGTCGAAGGATTCAATATCTTCAATGTTCCCGATGATTCACCCGTTGAATATATCTTAGAAGTGGATTTGGAATATTCCCAAGAGCTACATTATGTACACAAGGACTTGCCGCTATATCCCGAGCATTTTATTCCACCGAATCGCAAGAATACCAAGCTCATGACAACACTCTACGATAAAAAAGACTATATAATTCATTATCGGAATTTGAAGCAATGTCTGAGTCTTGGTATGTGACTAACGAAAATCCACCGAATCTTAAAATTCAAGCAAGCAGCATGGCTCAAACCCTACATCGACTTAAATACAGAGATGCGAACAAAATCGACAAATGTATTTGAAAAGAATTTTTTCAAGCTAATGAACAACGCAATTTTTGGCAAAACGATGGAAAATGTGAGAAAGCACAGAGATGTCAAGTTGATCACGAAGTGGGATGGAAGATATGGCGCGAGAGCCTACATTGCCCAACCAAATTTCCACAGTAGTCTAATTTTTGACGATAATATGACGAGCATTGAGCTGAAAAGAGTTCAAATTATATTCAGTAAACCAATCTACATTGGATTTGCCATTTTGGACTTGTCAAAAATTCAGATCTACGATTTCCACTATAACTATGTGAAACATGGCTTTGGAGAGCGATCTAAATTAATGTACACAGACACAGACAGCCTTCTGTATCAGTTCAATGTTCCCGACATTTATGACTTCTTCAAAAGAGATATTTCGAAATTTGACACTTCCGACTACCGAGCAGAGAATATTTATCAAATACCAAGAGTGAATAAAAAAGTGATAGGTTTAATGAAGGATGAATGTAATGGTAAAGTTATGACTGATTTTGTAGGCCTGCGTGCCAAGCTTTATAGATTCAAGGTGTTGGGTGATGCGCGAGAGAAAAAACGAGCCAAGGGTGTGAGAGGGACAAAACTGAGAACAATTACCTTTGAAGACTATAAAAACTGTCTCTTTCAGTAGAAGAAACTGGTGAAATCACAATATTTGATTCAAAGTAAAAAACACCAAGTTTACAGGGTGAAACAGAACAAGTTATCACTGAGTTATGATGATGATAAGAGAATTGATTTACTTGATTCAGCAGACACTCTACCCTATGGTTACAATGAATCAAAGACACCAATATTTTTCAAATAATGTTTTTCTTTATTATAAAATTGCATTTGATTAGAGTCTATGCAAGTGTTGTGAGTGTTACGTCAAGACGTACAAAATTATTGTTAAATCCCATTGAAAAATAAAATTTCCAATAAGATTTAACAATAATAATAAAAATCCAAATAATTCCTTTTTATAAAAAAAAAAATAATAATAATAATATAGAAATTAATTAAAATTCTCCAATACTTGTTTTACAAAAATAAAACAAG
>NW_011887824.1:591515-592568 GCF_000806365.1 Fopius arisanus
ATAAATCCATATATTCCTAAAGTTCGACCATCCTTAAGACGAGGTTCAGTCAATTCTGAATCGGAAATTACGTACCCAATTGAACACAGCGACTCAATACGAATTAATCCACCAAGTTTATCACTCTCATTAGATTCATTTGCAAATTTTGAACCACCATCTCTTTCTAACGCCTCTTTCCCACCACTTATCTCAGGAGATCTTTGTGTTCCGGTGAATCCCACACTTCCGGGCCTTTCACCAATATTCTCCTATCGAAAAAAGAAGAGTATCTCTTCAATCGATAGCGATAACGAAAAAAATCCACAACTGGAGGAATTGAATATTGATGACGATTTGTTTGAGACAATCGTAGAATCAAATTCGCCCCTGATTAAACCAAGAACCTTCAATCCACATTTTAAAACTGGTTCACAAACTGAAAATATATGTCTCAAAACTAATTCCGTTGAAGAGATATTAAATATTCAAAAATTAAAAATCACCAGTGACACGACTCAAACAAGTGACCAGATTCCTCCTACCTCATACTTGGGAATTGATATAAAACAATCAAGGAATTTTCCCGATTCTGGACCAATAAAGGACACCTCATTAGGTGAGAAAAACCTTATATCAAATTATTGTCTTAAAAACCCATCAAAAGGTGAAAACCCACCCCGAAATAACTCTAACATAATGAATACCCCAAATCAATCCACATCCGCTACTGTGGCCCTGAATAATGCTGATGGTACAGTAAAAGAGGCACTGCAATTCGTATCTGATTATGACGGGAAAAATATGACTATTTTACAATTTATCGAACAATGCGAGGAAGCACGCGATTTTGTTGCGCCCGCATTAGAGGAAAAATTGGTTAAACAATTGCGCATTAAACTCAAAAAGGATGCGCGAGAATCAGTATCTGGGCTACGATTTACAACATGTCAAGAACTCTATGATCAATTAAAGCGAGTATACATTCCCGCGAAAACCGTCGATCAATTAGAAGGAGATCTTGCCAACCTTTATCAAGATGAAGATGAAAAGGTCATTGCTTTTGCCAGACGC
>NW_011887825.1:0-66528 GCF_000806365.1 Fopius arisanus
AAAAAAAAAAGTTGTACATACCAGTACTATCGAGGTACAACTGATTGCCACGTTTATTTTTTTTTTTCTTGAACTCCGATTCTGCACGATTTTGTCCCCCTGCTTCAGGGCTGAAGTAAGAGGGTACAAAAAAAAGTGCACAGGGTACATTCAAGTACTCAATGAGTATAATCCAAACCAACAAAAAAAAGTTAGATTTTTCAAACTTCGATGCCAACTTCACATAGCTAAATTCGCAGCAACAAAATGTCCACAGCAAATTCAATTTTTCCCCATGAGCCCCACAAAAAATTCCTGAACTAAAATTTTTGTCAACCCCGCGAATAATAATGAATTCCCCCTAATCACTAATCACTAATCCCCACCTCTCATTACGCCAAGGGAGAGATGAGCTGTTAAAAGGGGGGGAGGGTGGTGTTATCCTTATCAATTTAAGCCGACTTCGACGTGAGATTCGTACAGGAGAAATATACCGCCAGGGGGTGTCCGATAAGCGGCGACGAGGTAGCTAACGCCCAAAAAAACGGAAAAAATGGGGGAGACAGGGGGAAATGGGGGTGGTGGGAGGAAAAAAAAAAGCATCGGAATAGGATATGCGTCCTCTCGTCTACGCGGAGGTTGGAATGGCCATCGTAAAACGAGGGGTAACAGGGAGGGTGAATTTGCATAGCGATAACCTGAACCTAGTGCGAGCCACGTCGGGTACAATTTGCCTCAAACCCTCTTTTCATTCGGGTACCCGAGTCAGTGTTATACGCGTTGACCCGATCGATGTCAGCTGAAGTGGGACCATTTCGCCGAGTCGAATCGTCCAATGGGACAACGTATTCTCGCGTGTGGCTAAAGCGTGCTATGATGAGTGGAACGGAAGTGTGGCGAGATCGATTATACAATCGAGTGTTGGAATGATAGGGTGATGTTTAGGGGGTGAGGGGATTCGTAAACTGCGCCACTGTATACCACTTGTCATTCAACAATACGTCTCTGTGATTTACGAGCGTCAGCCACTTTTTTTTTTCTTCTCTATTTTTTAACGATTTTTTTCTTTGCTCCTTCCGCGATATTTTTTTTTTATTTTCGTTTGACCACTGAGGGCTGGAGATACGCCACTTTTTTGGGGGGACTAATTGAGTTTTTTTTATTGTCAAACGAATATATCAGGAGAAATAGTAAAGGAAAGAAATTGTCAGGGAAATCGGATATGAAGCGAATTTATGAAGTTTTAATGGCATTTGAAGTTATGGAATCGAACAGAATGAAACTTGAAATATTTTTTACATTGCAGTAAATTAGTTTTTTTAATTGGAAAAATGATGTTAAAAAATTCAGAGGGCTGCAGACGCGGAGGGTTTGTAATTCACTGAAGTTGCTTGATTCTTAATTACTTTATGAAAATAACTCCTTTCATGTTTTGAATTTGGTCCGTTGCGAACTTCTCGGCAGAAATTTAAATTATGAAAAAAATTATTCTTTAAGTGCAATTTAATGAATCATTATCGCCCCGTCATACACACGTGCTATCCAATGAAAAAACTTCAATTACACGTGAACAAACAAGTGTTCTCAGCAAAAATATCATTCATCCAAAAGTAATTACTCTAGCCTCTGAAAATCCGAAAATCCTCTGCTATTGATATGAAATTTCCAATAAATTTAAATAAATTTTTCCAAAAAATCTAGATAATAATTTCCACTACAAAAAATGGTCCTGAACTGTATCCCGACGACTTTTTAGATTTATCTCAACAAGTAATACAATTCACCTGTCGATTCCTCGAATTTTCATCAGCGGAATAATTTTTTGTTTCGTTTCTGATACCGTCCATTGATTTTTCCTCCAGATATAGTCTCCACCCCAATGTAAATATAGAAAGAACCGGAGGGATATTAATTCCCTCGCAATAACTTTTTCTGAATAAAAACTAATAATATGGGAGTGCCACAGTAGAAATGACGGGCATCGTGCAGACATGCCCCATCGTCGGTTTTTTTTTTCTTTTTTGCTGTCGGTGGGGTTTCATATAACGGGTGAATACCAATGCCCGAATCACCCCAGAATATTCCCTCCCCTTCCAGATACACTTACACATTCTTACGGCACTTATACCAATACACGCGATGCGAAATAACACGAGTATCAGTGGTGGTAGCATCGGTTCGTGTACTTTTTGCTGCTTTTAATCTGTAAATGCATCCAGACCATGGGTAGAGCATTGGATAGTTCGAGGAGTATGTGCACGTCAGGGGAAGAAAATGAAAAAAAAAAAACCTCCCGGAAAAAAATTCCCCCCGCCAGCCATTTTTTTTTTTCAAATACCATGTGCAAAAAAAATCACTAGCTCATTTGAATCAAGTCTATAGATTTATTTAAATGCGACGAAACAGAATGATTTTCGAAATTGGAAATTGAGTCTTAGTCGAAGGTTTATTTACTTAGACTTTAACAAAAGGCCTTCGGTTGTAATTAAATTATGAATTAACTTAAGCATTTTATGCGGTAAAATTTGGAAGGTGAATATATTATTCAGTTTTCCAATGCTCTGAAGTTTTTCCACATTCGGTGGTGTTTCAATAGAAAATTGAAAATCGGCGAGATATTTTCCCCATTATTTTCCGTCAGCGTTATATTATTTCAACTCTCAATTTCCCCTAAAACGCGAATTTAATAATAATTAGCTTTAAATTGATATTCAGGGTAAATTTAATGAGAAATTCCTCTGTTTCCTTTCATTTTCATGATAATTTCCGTGCATTTTATTTTTCGTGGAAATACCATTGCCGAAAATGGTACCCCAAAAAGTGGTGAGAAAAATCGTTTCAGAAATTCATCAATACCGCGGACAAATAGCGTTAATGAAATAACTCTCGCCTGCCCATTGAAAATACCAGATAATACCTCCAATGCACACTCAATTCTCCCTCAATTATGATAATTTCCACGCCGATGGAAACCCGGGAAAAGTAACTATCACGTGGGTCTCGACAATGTCCACAAATATTATTTATTATCCCGGGCCATGCGAAACTTACTCCATTTCTATTCACTGTATTTTCCCGGCGCCGATAGGTAAAAAAAAGCCCGCGGTGTTTCGAATGTTGAGGCCGCGGGTTTTCGCGTGCAAACATTTCGTATTACGTACGAGTAGTTACGTATTTATGATCGGCTTGACGATTCTCGCGGAGATAAGAGAGGTATCGACCGCCAGTGGGTGGTGGGAGGAGAACTCCTTCCTGTTCTCATTTTGTCCTCGACTGCTTTTTCCAACTCTTTTTTTTTCACCCATTCCACCAGTTTTTTCCACTGAATTCCAACCTCTTTACACATCTCCATTCTCTTTGTCTTTCCATTGCAAAAAAGAGGAGTTTAATTTTTTTTTCTTTCGTTTGCAAGAGAGAGCGGATGGATGAACAAAAAAAAGGCAAAGAATTTTTCGTACGGATCGTCAAAAAGCAGAGAAGTACGGACTGTGGAGAATGATTTTCAGCCGCTCTCTTTTGGTTGGCATTCAGTTTTCTGTGGATTTTCCGGGAAAATATATGCTTATGATATCCGGAAAATAATGGTTTTTATGAAGGGTCTAACATTCATTGGAGAAAATTATTTTTTCTGATCGAATCATTTCCATGATTTCAGGTAACGAAATAATTTGATTAATAATTTAAAAAATCAAGAGTTTCTCTCGTTTTTCGAGAAAGCCCGATGCAAATGTTAATATTAATATATCGATTGATTCATCCGGACATTCTATGATTTTTATGATTTTTTAAATTATGTGTTAAGTCCCTCACCCCTTGGCCTTTTTAATTCGATATTTCCCTGAGGCACTTAAAAAATTTAATAACATTCGATTCACCCTCGTGAATAATCAAGATGGTTCGGTAATTGAGTCATTGGTCGGTACAACGAAAGCTTCAACGACCCGGATGGCAGTGCGTTAAGAATTTATAAATGAACTTCAGAACGTTCATTAGTTAGATAGAATTCAATTAAATAGTCGAGATGATCCGTGAATTATTCAAATGAAGACTGTTATGAGAAATGGAAATAAACGAGAACAAGCGGAGCTTACTTAAATTTTCCGGTATAAATCTTGAATTTCCCATGCAATTAATCTCCGATATCTTAAAAAAAAAAGAAAAAAAAATCAGCGAAGGAAAAATTCAAAATAACTTAATCTATCGATAATTCAACAATTCTTCGGCAACACGCGCGAATAAAATAGAGGGACCAATGAGAATTGATTCGATGAACCTTCTGAGCTCCTCTCCAGTCAATAAAATCCATTTCGTGACTGAATCGCACAATTTTACCTAGCGGGAGTGCAGTAGGGGCGGTAAATTTTATTTTACCCACCCACACACACGTTTATCCAAACTTTACTGTTTTCCAATTTCAGGATGGGCGCGGGGATGCACTCGACAGTTGAAAATTGCACGTATATGTATACATATGTGTTTGAAGGGAAAGAGTGGGTGGTGGGTGGTGAGGAGAGGGGGTGGCGAGGGGGGATGAGGTAGAAATCGTACAGCAGGAGCCGTTTGTACGTTTGAACGTAATCGGGCGCCCGTTGGGTGAGAATGAAGTGCCCGACGCGTATCGAGTTACGCTGATCCTGGGGATATATCCATTGTGGAATGCGAGAAGAGAAATGCCACTGCACTTCAATACATTTATCTGGAAATTGTGGGGGAATGGATTGGGGAAGAAATAGGGGATCAGGTGGCAGCTTCCATGGAGTTTAAATGAAAATATTACCATCAATATATGATAATTATTCAATTCTTGTTGTGTGTACGGAAAAAAGTGGCAATATGCATGAAAATTGAGAATTTTACCGTAAAATTTATAATTCCAATATGAATTCTTGTTGATAAATGAAAGAATATGAGAAATATTCGTATTGGCAAGCGAACAGCAAAATTTATTGATGACCAGCGAATTTAATTGGAATAATTATTCTCAATTCTGTAATAATGCATAAACACTCTAAATTTTTAATGTTTCATTTTTCAGATCGATTTCCATCGAGAGTGACTGGTAAAAATTACGTGAGACTATGATTCTTAGATTACGAAACACTCACGTAATTTTTCGCGAGTTATTCTCTATGTGGATGTGTATTGTCGATAAAAGTTGAGGAAAAGTTGGAAAAAGTGAGAGCAATTGATAGTGGAATAGTGTCGCGTACAAATGGAGAACATTCCGCACATCAATCCAACAAAAATGAAGAGAAATCCCTGATTTGGGGGGTTGCAGTGGAATGCCAGCTGTTTTCCACCGAATTCTCGTGTTCACGTGACACTGAGGGGTGGAGTGTATAGAATCGCGGTAAAAATCACTCGACGCCGGGGATTTGGCACTCGGCCCGTACCCGAAAATCGTCGACCTGGAATACACCAGAAGCGAAACGAATTTGAATATTTCTTCTCCGGGGGATTTTTTTTTGGAATAGGGCGCGAGCGGGGGTGAACGTGTCCCATTCCTGGGCAAATAAAAATCCATCTTTATACTATTTGTACTGGGATTCCAGCACTTTCAGCTATTTCTCGGCATCCGCAGGGGTGGAGATGTGAAATGCTTTTATTAGTCTATTTTCGTGGTACGGAATAAGACATTTATTTCGGGGGAGTTTATTTCGCGTGATGAATCAATTTATAATTTGCGCCTAAATAAATCGCATAGAAGATTGAGTCGAGAATATTTTATCAGCTTTAAATAATACCTGCCAACAATTGTTTTGTTCATCCGAATGCGAGTTATAAATAGTTGATTCTAAGATCTAGGAAAAAAAATGGCAAGTTGATGTATTTTTTTTCTGGGTCAGTTCCTCGATGGGCGCGGGTAAAAAAAAATTGTGATTTGAATATTTTTTTTCAAAGTTTCAAAAGATTTCTGGAAAACTTTTCGCAAAATTTTTCTTTTGAAACAAAAAAAATTCCGAAACAAAACAATTTTATTTTTGGGAACTGTTTTGAAAAATTTTTCCAAAATTTGTTTCGGAGAATTTTTTCATAATTTTCTAGAAATTTTCACGAATATAATTTTTTCTTTTAATTATACTGTTATTTTCTCACTTTTTTTATTTTTTAATATTCTCAAAAAAAAACGCCATTTAAACGATAAAAAAAATTTCCTATTTAAATTTTGAAAAAATTTTAAAACCTATCCCAAAAATAAAATAGTATTGTTTTCCGATTTTTTTTGGTTGATAAAAAAAAATTCTGAAAAATTTTCCCGTAATTTCTTGAAAATTTGGAAGAAACATTTCGATTACAATTTTTTTTAACCCGGGCGGTAATAAGCCGTCAGGAATATTTCAAGAGGTTTCAATAACGAATCGAAAAAACTCGTAGACTGCATGCACCAAGAATGAAAAACCCATCAGAGTTCCCCACAAAAACAACCCAAACAAATTGAAAAAAAAAAAAAAAAATCCGCCCTCCACCGGAAGTAGCGACCTAATGATCAATTTGCTCTTTTGAGAGCTCGAGCTCAGGGCTTCACAGGAGTCCACCCTCATCATTATTTCTACAAGATGAGAACCTGCTTCACGCGATGGGACAATTGAAAGCTCAGTGTAGGGTCAATAGAATCGAATGTCAGAGTGTCTTTTTTTCCTCGATTGAATTTCTCTCGTCACGCTATCACAAAGTTATCCCCGAGGTCGCGATTAAAATTGCAAAACAGCGACGCACGCCGCCTCCAGATGATATCCTTATCACAGAGACAATCCGCGGTCACTCGATTTAGTTATCCATCGAAATCCCCAGTGATACACGTCGTTGCCGATACCAGGGGCATAAAATTCCTCCTCGCCTGTTAAATCGCCCCCTTTTTATATCACTTTTATACTCGGTTCGTTGTTTTTTTTTAACTGCAATTGGTTTCATTTATATCGGCAGTTTTGAGGGCTCGCGGTAGTCAAAGGCAAATCGCTTGTTTAATTAAAATGAATTCGAGTGCTATTTTAATTGCACTCAGTAAAATTGAGTGGATTTTTGATGAGAAATTATTTTTCGCTAATTCCAGCGAGCAACGCAGGATGAGGATTACCGTTATATCTTATTCTGAATTCTCCCGCTAATTTAAATATCAAATCTCAAAAGAATTCTTCATATTTTTTTCTTTTATGCAGCTCGTGTAATGGATATTTTTACATTGAATTTGCATATTCATGGGGGCTTACTGGTGGGATTATAATGGACACTTTTTGACTCAACATTGGGAGGGCACTTTTTTTTACTATTTTAGGGCTGATGTGGATTTTTTTTCTGTTAATTTTTTTTTTGGAAATAGCAGTGTCGTCGCTGAGACCCCGGGGCTTTTGTTCGAGCATCCGATTATGAAGCGGCTATCGATATTTTTTATCTCCCTTATCTCGGATATAAGCAAGCTCATCCGTCGGGGCTAGAATGCCAGGGAAAATTGTTTGTAGGGAAAATAGGAGGCGAACCGGGGCTGATACACCAGCCATTATCGTAAACTCGGGAATTATGAAATTATTTTTAGGTGATTTTATGAGGAAAATTTCGCGTGGTTTACCTCGGTCTGCGGTTCTTCTCGGAATCCTCGTGTCTTAACGGACCTCTCGTAAGAGCGGGTATAATACGTTACTGGGTGGTACATTCATACTCATATCAGCATGCATAATTTGCGACCAGACACCGGATGCTCTTAAGGGATTTTGTCCCGTGACACAATAAATATTCCTTTCCTTACTCTGTGAAACTATGTACTTCCTCCCCGACATTTCACTCTTGTAAATTTTACGCAAGTGATGGAAATTGTGAGGTTTACATATTTCGGAGGCGGACAGAAATATCTTCATGATATCACAACACCCACTTCGCTAAATATCTCAATTTTTCCAACAATGCATTTCTCGGGAGAAAATGCGGGAAATCATTTTTTCTCACTCTTCAATAAAAAAAATCGTTATGTCCATGTCCATTCAAAAAGAAAAAGAAAACCAAATTAAAAATTCAGATTACATCGTCAATTAAATTCTAATTAATTTCCAGCATAGCACCCGATAAATGTCAGGATAAATTCTATATTAGCAATAGTTATGGGTTCAAGTTACAAAAGTGTAAAAAAAAATAATGATTAATGACAATTCGCGCCCCTCACACTGCATTCCCTGAATTATGAATTTTTCAAACTGCAGTATGACTGCATTGAACGTGTGCACAAGCCAGAATGTCTGATCGGCGCCAGCACTTTCACAGTCAATGGTCCGCGAACAAACTTCGGCTATTTCCTGGTTTTCAGTGGCAACGCGAATGAACATCAGTAAGGTAAACTCCCCATTCCGCCAAACAGCGTACAACCCCCAATATATTTCCACCCCTATCTCCCGAATGTGTAAACAATCCAGTGATAAAATTACTTGAAACATTTTTATCACCAGCTGCACTCCTTCGCCACCCCTCGGAGCATTAATTTTTCCCCGTACACGAGTTTAAATTAATCCACAAACTCT
This sequence comes from Fopius arisanus, assembly GCF_000806365.1. NCBI lineage: Eukaryota > Metazoa > Arthropoda > Insecta > Hymenoptera > Braconidae > Fopius > Fopius arisanus. The sequence goes on from NW_011887825.1 coordinate 8,484, forward strand.
AATGCAGCAGTCCATAAATTTCGAGATAACTCAGTGACGTCAATGCGGACATTAAACAGCCCATTGCGACACACGTACTAATTTTTCCTCATTATTATACTTTTTTTTTTTCCCTCCTTTATCGATCCACTGTTAGCGTAAAGTTAAAAATTACCCACAACTGCCGTGCGGATGATGATCCCCCTTCACTTAATCCCCTCTTTCCGTGTGCAATTACCTTTTTTCTCAACACAGAGGAACAACCGACATGTACACCAAAATACTAGAGCTTTCGCTCAATGATGTATTGCAGAATAATTCCAAACTTCGGGTACTCAACAGGCTTTCGTCATAACGAGATTATTCAATTAAGTATCTTCAAGGTACTGTCAGGAATTCATTGGAATTTCCGGTGAAATGTTTTATGAATTTTTTTATTATGCGATTTCGAATTTTATTTTATTTTACTTCAAGTGAAATAAATAAGTTCATTATATTTATTTTCACTTTTGAAAATTGAAGGGAAAATTTGTCTCTAATAAAATGCTCTCATTCGGTTGTTCATTTCGGTACAGAAATATCTAGGGGAAATAATCAAATCCCTGAGGAAATAGACCCGTGAAAAAATAAACCAATGTTAATTTTCCTATGGTATATTAAGTTCGGTGGGTTTCAACACGTTTTGAACCTGCGGGCTATTTTTTCCTGGTCTATTTCTTCTGCCCACCAAAAATACCACATTTGAGTGTTTACAGATTGTAATTTAGAAATAAAAAGTATCATTGTCTCACGGAAAGAGGTCAATAAGATGAATCCCGAATTTTTGAAAGGTAAATAATCACAGGATATCAGTCTAATTTTCCTTAAGACGCTTAATTATGAAATTCACCCGAATGGCAATTTTGTTCCAACAAAATAGTCGAGAACTGCATATTGTTTAGATAGAAATCTCCACATGAATGCTAATGCGATGAATTCTGACAGAAGTTAGTCCCAATTCAATGAGTGGCAAATGGTGGAGAGTGGTTTGCTTCAACGGCTCGTTGTTAGCCAGCAAACTTACCGAGTGCAAACTCCTAAATACATGAGAATCGTTTAATCATGATGTTGCTGGATGGATAATCACAGCGGTTATTGAACGGTTTTCACGTGGAGTTTGACGTTGCTACTCCCAGTCCGTGTACGTTCGAGGGAATGATATTCATTTATGGAGAGAAGCTCCAGAGATCGGAATTTTATCATTAATAGCGAAACTTTTATGCAAATGGTTGGGTACATGCAGGGTAATTACAAACGAGGGTATGAGTAAATATTGAAAGGGCTTTGAGTGAACTGTTATCAATTCCGAGTTCTCGAAAAAAGGAGGGCCTCGCTGTTTTCATTCGTTGTTTAATTATGAATGGAGATTTGAGTGGATCAAGGGATATCAATGAATGAAGAGAAGATGCTAATTGGGGAAATAAATGGGGGATAATTAGAAATTATTTCTGCTACTGTAACATACGTCACATAATTCTCCACGAGAAAAAGAAAGGAAAAGAATTTAATCCAATAGGAAAATTAGCCAGCTCCATAATTCCAGAGCAATCATTCAAGGCGAATACCGAAAAAAAGCTGTAAAATTACAAATCGAAAGCTACCGACACCGTGATTAACCATTCTCCCTGAAAAACAGATCCACCTAATCACGAGATTAAATCTACCGGACATTCGGTCTGGGATTACCTTTTAATCCCGCTAAATCACAGTCATATACGTTTTGTAGAGTATGTTCTGAAAGAAGGGAGATGTGCAACCGCAATGGAAACACACCGGCCACTCTAATTAGTTTCTTTTAATTGCCACCGAGTGGACACAGCGCCGATAATACAATATTCATTTCATTAATTGGAAATCGGAAATTGAGTCGGCACAGAAAATTTACCCTTTTACCCACCGATAAAGCCACTCGCATAATGCTGAACAGGCGATATTAATTATCTGTCGTTATATCGGACATTATGTTTCGCGGTTTAACGTTAGATAATCCATACGATGCAGGATTTTTTATTTTTATTCCCGTTTGTTTAATTTAAAAAAATTATGGATTAACAGATTTTTTGACGCAATCGGTACGCCGAACCTTCTGCGGCGGATCGTATTATCCAAAAGACTTGGCAAAAACGATCGCTCAACGCGTTTAATTAAACGCGGTTTCAATAGAAAAGATCGGATTACACGAGTTTTTGGTTATTGAGATTTAGAAAGTGATGGACTTTGAGAATTGAATTTCAACGCTATTTTTCCGGCGAAGAATCGCCTGATCCGGACGTTGCTTTGATGTGTTTGAGGGGCCAATGAGATCAAGGGTTCACCCCTGCAGCATTAAATATGCAGCAAGTGCGAAAACGAAAGTATTCAACGGGTAATTCGATTCAGCTTCATCAAAGAAACGTGAGCCGAGGTTGAATTACGTGATTTACGTGTGTCGTGTTATAGTCCGTGAGCGATTTTGGATGAATCCATTTTATTCTCGAGTTTTCCGGTTCCCGCAAAGTATCACTGACTCGAATATCGAAATCGATTTAAATCGCTTCGATAAAAAATCGAGTGAAAACGTACCGAAGAAGACAAAACGTCGACGTAAGATCTACCATATTTCGAATTTATTCGATCCGATTATTTTGGATTATTCAACTCGATTTGGACACGTGATTCAAGCCGATTTCTACTCTAGAAATTTTTTTTTTTTGTTCTAAACTAAATCCGCTTTCAATCGAGATCGTCACTCGACTCCGGATGAAACCGATCAATCAACCCGCCATCCGTCCTTATTTTTAGAGTGCTCCTCCATCATCAATTAAAAAATAACAACGATCTCAATTCACGTGATTTAACCCAGTGACTATCTTTTCCCGTTGTGTCGGTGCTCGTAATTTCGTTGGCAATTCATGTGACGCCTGGAACAATGGAATACGAGTGGCGCCGTAACTAGATCCTCTCTATCGCTCGCATCGTTCACAATTTACGTAATGCATCGTTGTCCATAAATTCAAATTCAAAGCGAGATTGACGTTGAAGTACAGACGACGCAACTCACCGGTTTGCATTTCGTGAGGCATTAGAGACATACCGTTTTCCCTCGTTACACATACACATTCACAAACCGCGCGCAAACTCGCATGTCGGAGAGATTGAGGCACTTTCTACCCCTCGAGATCTGCGCTTTTTTGTCGGCCCTCCATGAAAACGCGACTTTTTTTCCCCCCTGTTTTCCCACTATCCCCCCTTTTTTCAACTTTTTTTTTTCCCCCTCGTCGGGCTGATTCCAACTGCCGCATTTTTCCACTAAATCCGTGTCACATGTCACGCAGTGACGAGGGACCGTGACACACAAGTGTGTGAGCAGTCTCGTTTTACTCGAACCAGGGAATTATTTTGGTATCTCTGCCGGAAGGTTTTTCCGAGGTAGATCCCGCTGATTGGCGATATCATCCTAATGGGATTGAACGCTCAGTCATACACGGAGATACCGTCGTGGCCTGATAGTGATGATATTGGATGCCCCTGACGGTATGGGGAATAGGGTTGAATATTTAGGGGCCATTCAAGGGGTGAAATTCGTGGATATGTATTTTTAAACGAAACTCCGAAACGCCGATAAAAATATTCAATAAAAATTAATGTGTAATTAGCTGAATAATCAGGAATTTGCAATTAACATTTGCAAATAATTTTTTAGGCATTCCATTTACCACGGGAATCCGTGAGTTAAATTGAGGAATTTTATTCGCATCTGTTGAATTTTCGAGGAGCCTACCCCAATGGCACCCCAATTTCTCCGCATTTTGACCCCGCGATCCGCTGCTTAGATTCGAAATAAATGAGAAGTAAAAAGCTATCCGGATGCTCTATCGAACGAATTAAAGTTCCTGACAGCGAGAAAATCCAAAGCAATAGATTCCCGTGAGTTAAAGCGATAAAAACAAAATACTCGAACGAACTAATGACGGATTTAATTTGACCCATTTCCCCTCAGTTCGCTCAACCCCTCGAAATTCAATTTTTAACAAAAAAATCAGAGATACACTCACTGCACCGGATATCTGACTCAGCCGTATGCATTAAAACTAAATGACTTGCCCCAGATTGTAGTGGAGTTTCCACATAAACGAGACTCACCTGAAACAGAAAATAAAAATAGGAGACGTTAGATCAATTGACATTCACTGACAAAAATTTTCAAACGATCCGTAATTCAGTCACAAGTGTCAACAAATAGATATTGAATAAAAAACACATGATATTGAGACAGATGTTTTTGTAAAATTCATGTATTCAACAAGTACTCTCGATATTCAATTCCCTTGAAAATTCACTGAATAAAAAATTCCATATCCTCTCCCCCCTAAAGTTTTCAAAGATTATTTAATTCTCCAGATTAAATTGCTTGAGCAGTAATTCAAAGGAAAACGATATTTTCAATTTTCTCCCTTCACCAGCCTCTTGTCAGTTTCACTACTTTTCACATCCTGACACACAAAAGAATAAAAAACAGACGATTCATTCGATTTAATTTTTCTTCCTACTGTGCAGATGGTATTGTACAGTTTTTTTTTTAAAACCCCATTTGAAGTAGTAACAGTGACTCACAGGGTCAACACATACCATTGCAAATGCCTCCTCAAGCCGAGAGTTTTACCCGAATTCCATTAACCCATCAAACCTACTTCCCCCTCCATGAACAATGAGTTTCCAGCCCTCATTGCCCACAAATACACTCGAGTACATCCACGGAGGGGCGGGATGGTAAGTGCAAAAGAGGCCCGAAGAAAGTTCATAAATTCGTACAGCTATGGAGTACTAACATACATAGGAGAACGAAGGGGGTTGAATAAGGGGGAAAAAGAGGGAGAAAGCAGGGATGAGAAGGAGAAGTAACGGGTGAAAGGGGTGGTAAGGGGCAAAAAGGGGTGGAAGAGATGGAAAGGGGAGAAAAGGGGAGGAAAGAGGGGGAATCGGTGGTGCTTCCAGCCGTCTAAAATGCATTAACCAGGAAGCACAAGCCGGGAGAGAACACGGAAGACGTAATGGCGTGCGGTTTCAACGTGGATATTTACCAGCAACTGGGTGGCAAATTTCACATAAATTCAACCCTACATGTGTAAAACACATTCGTCTATACATTCAGTGGTTGAGAGAAGGGTTTTGCCAGTCATTCTACATCGTTCATACATAAACAGTGGCCAGTTTCCAGCTCGTGGAGTGTCCTCTGGTGACCCAGAGCACGCTATCACCTTTAAACACGAGGGCCAAACCCTTAAACAACGACTCACGAGTGCTTTATCCAGACGTACTGAAGGGTTATGGACTCCTTTCATTCTCTACTTGTTCTACGGGTTTCAACGGCAATTTATCCGTCAATTTGTCGTTTTTTTTTCGGGCTTTTTCCATTGGTGACATCTACTCGGTCAATTAATTTCTCAATTTATCCAAAAATATTCTGCAATGTCAATTGAAATTTTTCGGGAAACTTCTCTGATTTATCAAATGCTCTTCTGTAGTCTCTGCCCGGATGAAAATCACATTTTCACTAGACTGAAGAATTTCCAACAATTATCAGTTTAATACGCTCACTATTTTCGTTTAAGCTCGAGCTTTTTTTTGCTGGAATTTCACGCTGGCATGTATGCCCCAGTAATTTCGTGGAAATAGCACTAATAACGGTGGAGAATTTTACGATGGCGGTAATTAAGGGGCGACTCTGTTGTTGTTAAAAAGCGAATGGAATCATAGGTGCAGGAGAGAAGTAGTTTATTCGCCAGACACATCAAAGTTCTCGAGGTGGGAGAAGGGGATTCATACGGAGTAAATAATTTTTGCTTCAGGTATGCGCTGAAAGAGTGCAATAAAATGTTCTCGGCTGCAGCTTACTGAAACATACGAGCTCGGAGTGAATGAGGGTGTATGAAAGGAGACGAGAGGCTACGGAAAATCGGAAAATTCATGGTGGCTTTTTTTTTTCTACTCTTTCGGGTCGTCTGAATCCCCTGACACCACCACTCGTGGCGTAGTTGCACCTGACTAAATACCATTCCAGTGAATTGTGTTTACTCATCGTACTTTTAGCCACTGCGTGCCCACCAGAAGTTGAGTTACGTTGACACACGTTTGAGGGTCCACAACCATTACGAGTTCTGGTTTTATTGAGTGGTGCTTTTGACGCTTGTGATGACCATTTGACACGGACTATTGCCAGGGTGTCACGGGCTTCATTCAGAGTTCAAGGGATTCCATAAAAAATATGTAAAAAAAAATCACTCGTTGCAGACGAGAATTTTTTATGCTGAAGAATCACTAGTCGGGATTTTACACTTTTCTGTTTTTTTATTCTCACTTCATTTTGTCATCGAGAATTTTAATGGATATTCGATAGATTTTCCTCTCCGCACATTTTCTTGAGACGCAGAAATTCGAAAATGTTATTCAAGTTTCTTCTTTGAAATGTCAATAATTTTTTTTCCGGGGTATGTTTGCATTTATCAACACCTCTCGGACGTTCCTGAGATATAACCCAATTACTCTTTGATCACAATTTAATTCACAACCCACGGATTGAGAAATTGCCGGTGGCAATCAGCGCTGCTCTGAAATATGTGGAAATGTCATTTCCTAGAGTACTTCCACGGAACTGACGTTTTACTTAATGTTAATGAGAGAATTTCACCGACCGTAATACCAAATAGTATTTCCCCGAAAAGTTGACGTATTCAATTTCGCGTTTGGATAATCCATTAGAAAACCGCAAGAAATCCTCTATCAAAATTGAGATAAGTATTTCATTTTATTATTCATCTTCAATTCTTATGTTTCAGTCCTTAAAAATATTTGACTTGCAAAGACGAAAAAAAATCGGGTGCCCTACACCTTGAAGATGAATCTATAACTGTAAAATTCTTCAAAAGAAAATTCTTTGCGAATTAGTCCCATCACCGCAAATAAAAAAATTTGAAAATGTAGCATCAACCTGATTGACGTTAATAAAGCCGCGACGTCCGCAAATGAACGTTCTCCCCTCCTCGCGAGTTTTCCCCCCGCTTTGAATACATTTTCCCGGTATAATTGCTTTAATTTAGCAAACGCGTGACAGTACAAAATGGTAGAACGCTGAGAAAACGTGACAAAAGCCGGTGGGTTTCAATCTCGCGCCTTCAAACAGCTCACAAGTGTCACCTCTTCCATTTTTTTTTCCCTTGCACACGGCACGTACATTTACAAATTCAACTGAATTCCTCTCTAAATTCAATACACGTTCATTAGCAGTAACCGGTCGTCCACGAGCATTAAGACTCCGACAAACAAAAAAAATAAAATTATGGCATCGCGTGTTTCATTAGAATGACTTGTTGAATAACCATCAATCATTCAAATTCGTTTATCAGCCCCGATAAAGGGTGTAATTTTTATACTCTCATACATCCTTATCTGCAAATGGCTTTCCAACCACTACTTTCCGTGAAGTGACACGCTTTTTTTACGCGGAAAATACTGTAGTCCCGATTGTTTGCATTGAATTCCCTCCCCCAGTCGGTAAATAATTCATTACAATCGGACAAATAAATGTGTCAGTTTGAATAACAAAATAATAAAAATATTTCAAATAAAGATTTCTATTCGATTGAAATCACCTATTTTTCTGGGTGCGACACGAGAAATTATTAAAGTGAAATTTCAACAACCGAATGCCTTTAAAAAAAACTCGTTTACACGACTCTCGAGTGTTTAATGAGAAAAGGAATGAAGTGGATTTCATCAGCGAATAAGAAGGGTAAAATGTTTTGATGCAGTTCAAACCAGGTGTGCCTTGGAGTATGAAAATACATCAAACATATTCCTTCATCCTTTTCCTCATCTTGTTGCACTTCACCTTCAAGTAATGTGAATTTTCCTTTGGAATTTTCGCATCAATGGCCTGAAAAGTTTCTACCTCGATTGGACAGCGAGATATGAGAGTCTCTGATACGACATGCTCTACACCCACCCCCTGGAAAACCATCGGATAATATTCTTGGGGTTTTCGTCACGATTCAGTTTCACACTGCACATATCATGTCCCATGAAAATCAGGGGATTCCATCGAATCAGCGTATCTCATCTGCTTTGGAAATTCACCTGTAACGCGTCGTGTTGATAATGGTAGAAATTCGAGGAGAAAGGGATTTACAGATTCTATTGAATTCCCTTTGCTATCGAATTGATAACGATGGAGGGTGGAAGTGCTATTTCATTCGAAGGACAGCCCAATTTCATTCTCAATTGGGAAATGACGATAGCGGTTGCTTCCAGAGCAAGTGAAATATTCGATTTAATTGACAGTTCGAGTTCAAAACGTCATGGATAATTACTTTTTCCATTTCCCCGGAAATATTTCGATCGCGGGTAAAAAAAAAATTGTAATCGGAATATTTTTTTCCAAATTTTCAAAAAGATTCTGGAAAACTTTTCGGAAATTTTTCTTTTGAAACAATAAAAAATCGGGAAACAAAACCATTTTTTTGGGAAATGTCTTGAGAAATTTTTCGGAATTTTTTTTTTTTCATTTTTTAGAAATTTTTGGGAATATAATTTTTTCTTTTAATTATACTGTTGTTTTCTAACTTTTTTGATTTTTCAAAATTCTCAAAAAAATACGCAATCTAAATTATAAAAAAAAAATTCCTATTTAAATTTTTGAAAAATATTCCCAAAATTTTTTGAAAATTTGGAAAAAATCTTCCAATTAAATTTTTTTTTTACCCGTGAACAAAAAATGTTCCATTCTCTAAATAAATAATAATATTAAAAAAATCTATTCTGGGGCAATTAAAATAAGCTAGCTGTGCGGTTTTTTTTCCTGAATACCAAAGAAATTTCTCAGTGAAAAATTCCCGCACTGGCGCGACAATAAAAACAATGAGGATTTAATGTAACTAACATTTCAGTGCGAACACAATTATTATTGATTTCACACTCTTAATAAACGTGTACAGCCGTCTGGTTGATGTTGGGGGGCGAGAATTAATGTACAGGCCACACGCTACCTCGTGTTTCAAAGGTATAACGGCCAGTTGTCAAAATGCAAAACTGCTGTGTATCTGAAGTGGCAGTATGTACAGGAAAACGTTAAATGTGTACAAATATGAACATAGGTGTAACAGACGCGTCAGGAGCCAAGGGCGAGCCTAGGGGGACCAACGGGCTTTGCACATGGAGTGAAATACGAATGGCTATTTAATTTATTGGATTAACAAGCGCCTCACTGATGCTTTTGGACCGCTACGTTTTACCCAATTTGTACACTAGTTACTAATTGTCTGCATTTTATCGTGCGCAGTGATGCTATTCATGATGATGAATACTCGTTTTTTTATTATTATTGTTTTCAAACTCTCATTTACCCCAGCACATATTTTTCATCCTCCACTAATAGAATTTTTTCCAATTCTCTCGCGGAGATAAATGGTCCTCGACATTATCCTGACGTAATTTTTAACTTGAGCAATTCGCGAAAATTTTATAGCTGGAATATAAAATTATTATTTTTCCGAAATAATTCGACTACCACTGGAGGTACCGCAAATTTTTTTCGCAGTTGTCAATAAATTCTTTAATAAATAAATAATTAAATTCCTCATAACAATTTCTCTCGGCCGAAAAATTGGGATTTCGTTACGAATGATAGAATGAAAAAAAAAAATGTCGTATCACGCGAGTGTAACAGAATCCACGGGTTTTTCTATTTATCCGGATAGAAAAATTGCGACAAGGTTATGTTTTCCATAAGATAACACCACTTTGTTTCTATTCCACGTAAACACCCATCTGAAATTCAAGAGGGTCGAAAAGTCGTCACTTGACATTCCGAGTTGCCGACAAATGTCGGTGGAAGCAAGTGAGCGCAAAAGTTGCATTTGTAGAAAGGCTGAGGAATACGATTCGAGGGATTTTCGTGTGGATTCTGAAGCCCCCCCTTTCCCTCCTTACGAGTGGGTGAACCGCCAATGTATTCGGTAGGTATGAGCAAGTTGAGAAGAAAAAAAAAAGGGAGAGAAGAGATGGGAAAACGTTGGGAAAATGAAAGAGACGGGCAAAAGACACGGAAACCGAGCGGTGGATGCCGCTTAGAATTGCACTGCGTGTTCGGCTTATGAAAGCAGGACTCGATCTTCCAATGGAACTTGAGAGTCAACGAGCTCCTATATACTTGCAAAGTATGTACATGATCCTCTTTTACATTTGTCAATCTAACTTCCTCATATATCCGCAGTTTGTCGGGTTATATCGATTCCCATCACCGTATGACGTCGTCCCGATGTATTTTAAAAGTTATTATCCAAATCCTCACAGATCCCAAATAGTGCAATAAAATATTTTTATAAAACAAAGACGATGAAATACGAAATTTCTATAATTGAGAATTTAATGATAAATCGGCTGAATAATTGAAATAAAAATGCTTGGTACTGAGGAAATGAGATTTCCCTCTGAATGGAGTGAATTGAAACGAAAATTTTCCTCGAACCTCGATAAAATAATTTTCAAAGGTTCTCTTCTCATTATCCATCCGGATCATTAATTTTTCTTTCAATCTGGGGAAAAAAACTTTTCATTCATTCATCCACCGCCACGTCCAATTTCCTCCGACATTTCCCCTTGAGCTGGCGAGATTTCATGCAGTATTTGTTTGCTCATGAAATCACCTGCCTCTCAATTGGCTCGGTTTCCGGGTTTTCCGTGCAATTCTGCAAAGACGCGCCGGTTGTCTACACAACGGGTGACTATACCATCAGCCCACCTCCGAAGACAGGATGAGCAAACAGTGCAAATAGCGGGCAAATTGGGCTGCGAAATGAGCTCGTACAGTTGTACAACAAGACCTCGGTATGATTTCATTTTCCTTTCGGGGATTTCACCGCTCCCGTGCGAATTACGATTACTAATTCCGCGCTTTCCCGCAGCGACGCCAAAATATATCCAGAAAATTTCAATTGAAAAAAAAATTGCATGCCTCACAAGTGATTTTTACCCTAACGTTCCAGTAAAAAATTCTGAAATGAAATGACTGGAGTTGGGAGAATGAAAAATGGAACGAGTGTATTTATAACCACTGGTAATTCCAGGCAATATCCTACCAAATGCATGACTAGATTCTCATACATCATCAATACCGGCATTCCCATTCTAAGAATGTACCCCAACGACTCGAATAAGACTACCTTGTCACGTGATTTTCTCTGGACTAGCGTGTGTTGACCGTAGCGAGGCAAATACTAGGTACAAAGATTGCACAGTTGTTTGCACAAAAGAGACTAAAGTCTCAAGGTAGTGGTGAGTCGAGGGATTCGGTTGAAAATAAAATGACTTCGTCGAGACGGTGACCCGGTAAATTCCGTAGACCTCGTAGGCAATAATGCCATATTTCTGAATGAATCGATACTCAATCGCCTCTTCGTTAAAAATAATCTCCACCGCCTGAACATTTTTATTTTACATCCACACCCCGAAAATAAATCATTTCCAAATCGAAATCGTCATTCGCTATTTTTTTTCTCTAAAAAAAAAACTGCTGGGGGAATCCGTGAAAATTGGAGGCAAGTCCCTGAAAATGAAACCGCTGTTTTCCCTAGGTTCTCGGAAAGAGGACGAAAGGAATCGGACGAAAGTTAATTCTGTATAGAATCCGGGCAATTTGTTTGATACATCAGCGGGAGAAAAAATAAAGGGAATAAAAATCCGGCACCATCTCTGGGACGAAGGTAGGGGTTCAATTCCGGTTTTCTATCCAATGTGCGCAGTCGATCGATCTTCGAGCCATTCACGTTTTCCTTCCGTGTAGGAGGATTTTGGGGGGAGGAGGGGGAGGAGAAAGGGGGCAGATACTGTGGGTAGGGCATTTGGATTCGATCGATGGTCCTCATTAATCTCGCGGAAAGTTGGAAATCCTCGAATTATTCGGGCATCCCGCCAATCCCTCTTGCAGTTTCCCTGTCTCTGAAGGAGGCCAACCCGGCCATTTCACCAGCCACGGGAATGCCCCCCTCTTCTCCCCCCACCCCGCAAACTGCAACTATTTCAATTCTAGATGGTCCCACAAAACCACCATGGGCAATGGTTAAATTAGTTTCTAACATGTGAATAAGCAATGAACTCGAAAAATTGATTTTTCCGAAAATAAAGAAATCGGGAGATTTTTCGGGTATTATGAAAAAAAATATTTGATGAAATAAATGAGATTGAGGGGAATTTATTGGTTATTTCATTTTGAAGTGTAATGGGAATTTTCGGAAAACTGATTAAACCCCAGCGAATGGAAAATAATTATTTGAAAATTGTTGCACGAGTGGAAAAAATAATTGTTGAAAATTTATGGTTGTTCCAGCTGAACAAATAATTACGCGATTTTGCCCTCTTTGATTCCAAAATGTTTGAGTTCGAAAACCAATTTTGATCTAGAATTAACAAATCCAAAATACTGGGGTTGCACGAATAAATTTAATTACCCACGGTTTTCCAAAAATTTGTGCAGAAAGCGGTAATTTCTGAAAATCAGAGTAATTACACTATCCCCACCGTTGCCTCCCGATATTTTCCTGATTCCTTTGAACCCCCGATTAAAACCCACCACTGACCGATTCAATTCCAGGCATATTTGAATAACGAACTAATTAATTGAACCAAATAAATAATCAAAAAGTGAAATGGCGCCGATACCCGGTCCCGAAAAATCCACGATATCCCACGCTGATAAACTTCTCAAAAAGCCGGTCATAAATTTTTGAAATAAAGACGCATGAGATATTCATTGAGAATTTACTGAAATGCTTTTAGGTGAATGAAAATTCAGGCATGAACCAAAAATCTGTCTCAATCACCAAAGTATACGGATGAGAGAATGCAGTCGAGGATAAAAGATGGTGAAAATAATAGTAAAAAAGCGCAACGAAAAAAAGCCAACCCTTTCCCCCCGATTTTCTTCCCACCCCCTCGGGGTAAAACCTGACGCTGCACAATTGGCCAAGCAAGTCCCTTCCTTTTCTTTTTTATCACCCTCTCGACATCTTCTCCACGTTTGTGTCGGCATGTCTCTCGATACGCTTGTATCCCACACATCGAAGGGTGTCCTGATATTTCATCGTAACAACCACCAGTACAATCCCTACGAGGCCAATAACCGTTCGGACTTGTTCCTTTCTCGTTGCTCGTACTGTCGGAAGCCGCAGGCTTATCGCAATGGTACAGACACCTTTCTCCTTTCCCTTGTGGGAATTCACTGACTCCTATGTACCGATTCTCTACGACTCATGAGGATCCTCTGAGAGGGACAGAGGACGTAATCCCGTATGTAATTGTCAGGAAATGGCTTATTTGCTCGGACTTCACTTTTTCCCCTTGCAGCAAATATTTGGACGATTCTGTCGCCCCAATCGTCAGTCATTGCTGTTTTCATTGGAAATGTACATTTTTACAGCGAAAATTAATCGCAGCAAAAATCGAAATCATGGGATATCATAAACTCTAATTTTTGCTATAAATTTTCTGCTCATATTTTGACTGCACAGGTGCCCCAATTATACCGACAATTTTCGTTATGACAATGCATCTGTAGCCGCTGTTCTATCGATTTTCTCCAAATGATATTAATGAATATTCGTTAATAATGGCATCAATTGGGGTTCGGTACTATCAGTGCTTTCCATTAATCGTGCAATGACACAAACCCTCAACCGAATACGATTGTCACTTTACTGGGATATTATCCCGAATTTTCATAGGCCGTAGGGGAGTGAGGGACAATTAAATTACCACATTGGTGTAAAACGATACTGATTTTCCGTGTCATCTAGTAAATACGATTGCTGCAGGTGCAACATTTTGCCCTGTTCCCTCCACCGGATTTGGCACGTCCATCCATTGAACGACCGAATCGTGTTCCACCATTGAAACTGCCTCGTTTCGGCTCACAGACGACTGTTTCCAATCGCATCAATAGTTTCGAATGGCATAAAATCTTATCATTTTCTTTCCATGTCCAATTGTCCCTCCCCCGGATGGAATTCAATCGGATTTCACCATTCAAGCTCAATAGATTTCTCTCTATTCGTCTGGAATATTTTTTTTTTTTTTAAACTGTTACTCTCATCGTTTGAGATTCAACTCCCGCGGGAATATTTTTACAAACAAAAACCGAGCGGCTTTTTTTTCCCGAGAAGTTGAAGAATTTTTCAATTAAAACGTTAACCCACAGCGATAGCCCAAAAAAATAGACAAAAGAAACTTCGAATGCTCCGATATTCCCGCTTCATTTTCCATTCCCGGAGTAAAATTATTTCATCCTTTTTGCAAGTTTAATTTAGTTCTGGGTAATTTCATTTTTTTATTCTACCTGAGTGTTTTGGTTTCTTTATTCTCCAACCACGTATGGGGATAAAGTCTCTGTACGCCAGCACGATCTCTTAAATTGCTTTAATACTCCGGAGACCAGTCGCCAGTCGTCTCTTTCTCGCTCGCTCTTTCAGGACTACCTCGAGCCACTGCGCTTTACTCGCTACTACCCTGTACACCCCACTTCAACCCACTCCCAGCCCGTACCGCCCCACTATCACCCACTCCCACCCTGTACCCCCCACTATCACCCACTCCCACCGCCTTTCACCCCCTGGGGCCACTCGCCTGCAGCCCTTGGGCCAGTACATCTCCAAAGTTCACCGGGTCAGAGCAATTAGTATGTAAAGCTCCACTACAGAAGTCTCTCCCCTTTTTTAATTCCAATGAACTGTCTGACTGTAAATTAGTCAAGGTAGACGGGTCATATATTTTTCACATCAGTTGTTAATGGTTGTTGATTGTCCGCGTGAATTGACTAGTTTTCTGGGGGAGGCATTATTTATTCGAGTGCAATAAGTGTTGTTCAATTGGAATGACAAATTTCATTGAGATTCCGCAGTTGGAGAATAAATTTTCATTTTCAATGTCATTCCAAATAAATTGAAATGGCAATCAAACATTTGGAATAAATGGAAAATTCAAAGAAATTATTGATTAAATTTTTAGCGTGTTGAAGTGTTTTTGAAATTTTTTATAATTTAAATAAAAGAATGGTATAGAGTAACGAATGCCTCTGAAAATTGACGGGAATTAATTTCATGCTATTTTGAATTCTGGACGGCATTTGGACTCGCGTGCTAATAGTCTGACGACAGGACAAAAAAAAAGATGGTATCACGACATTAGAAACAGCCCAGAGCCCTAATCAATTTTTTTCGTCAGATCAATTAAGATACCCGATCTAAAAAAAAAGCCCCAATCCCGGTATTAACATTCACCAAGTCTCTGTCAGAGTTGCGTTAGAAGTTTCAATAAGCCCTATCTCCATCTGAAAAATCCAGGATACCATAAAGCGTTCGAGTGGAATTTAAAGGGCCCCTAGACGGCCAGTTACAGCCGTAAAATAAATTCCGAAATCCTTATCACTCGCATAAAGAAACAAAATTCAATTTGATTGTGCAGTGGTAGGTCGTTTGGCACGGCATACAGATCGCTGCCAATATCAGGGTAAGAAGTTCAATACTTTCAGTACGAATCGATGAGCCAGTTGACGACATTCACCAACGGATCGTTTGCTTTTGGGAGCAATTTGGCTTTTGGTCTTGGGCTGTGTCGAGTGTAACGAAGAGCAAACTTGTACACAAGCCCAATGGCATCCACTAGATGCACCAGTTACTCTGAGAAGTTGAAGGTGGGGAACAATGCCAGGGGGAATTGAGAAATGTCGTGGAATTTTGTGAACTGTATACAGGGATAATTCTTCTTTTTCCCTCGTAATGGTTTTTCTCTTATTCTCGTTGTATACCATCACACCATCCTGTCCTTGGCTATTGTCCAATTCCATTTCATTTTTTTTTTCTATTTCATTTCGATGAACCAGCCAACCGTGACCACTATCGTTTTACAGATTTCCACTGACAGACGGAGCGATTCGTGATGATGCAAAAATTGATGACTGATTTTTGGGTCTACAGCGGATTATCAGACTAGCTGTGGATCGTCAAGGGGATGGATCAACTTCTCAAAATGGTTCGTCATATTTAAAAATTTCTTCAGTTTTAAATTCAACTTCCCACTGAAATTCATTCTAGATTTTTTTTTCATAATCGAGTTGAATTCATGTAAATGTAAATACCGAGAATTCTCAGGCTGAGGTCACCAATAAAATATCTCCAAAATCGTTCAACTTCTCGTTGGAGCGACGCAAGCCCTCGCAACTCCATAAGTACAAGTTAATGAATTAAAATCCTTTGATCACCCTTTATCCTGCCTAATTGTGCCTCAACCCACTATAAATATTTATTGTTTCGAGACTCAGTTTATCAGCCGTGACCCAGATAAAACTTTGAAGATAGCCCCGAAGTTTTAATGAACCTTGAGTTTGAAAAAAGTTTGTACTCGAATTTTAATGAACAATAGCTGACGGCCAGTGGAAAGATAAAAAATATTATTGATAAATGAGAAAACAATGGACATGTTGATGAATAAATTTGATCGATCAACGCAAGAAACTCGGAGTCAACGACGTTTGACATTTAATCACTGAATGCACGATGTCAAATTAATTAATTGATCACCGGATTTGGGAGAGTCCCAGGTGGTCAATAGTGATAGGTTTGCCATCGGATCATGGCATAATCCTCAGAATTTCAGAATAGGATTTCCTGGATCATAGGTCAAATCCTAGACAGAAGCACATTCGGAGTAAGCAGAGAATGCTCTGGATAGTTACTAGGTTCATACTCCCGGGGGTATCATCTGACTGACTAACAATTTCCCATGTAGCCCAACTGTAATCCATGTGTAATCGACACCCATCCTGTACTTTGGCCGATGGTTTAAGAGAGCTGAATTTCACCTAAGCAAATTTCAATTAGCCGTGGCAATAACCAGGGCTTAACCTGTTGAGTCATGTCCATTTTCAACACCTACGAAGTCAGTACGATCGGCAAAGAAATTTGGAATTTCTGATTTTCAGATTCCTCTGAATTTTTAATAAAATCAGAAATCTCGTTTTTTACAAAAGAAATTTAATTGAATCACCACTCGATTATTAAAAATTCGTAATTATCGCGGTAAACCTCATAATTATTCCCTACGTACTACACGAAGCCGTCGATTATAATTCAAATTTCATGATGAAACAGCAAAAGACCGGCTAATTTCTCCCCAGCGTCAAAAATCCCTAATGAAGCTGCCATTTTCATCGCTCAGGCCGCGAATTTTCCCGACCTATTAATTTGTTTGAATAAACTAACCGCGGGGCGATGATAATCGCGGAGTCATTATCGAAACTCCCCAATGAGGGTCGCATGAAAATCGCGATAAACATTTTGTCATCGAAACAAATGCCCCGAACGCCGACTGAGAATTTCCGCGAACACTTTCGCTGTTCTTATGTGTCCTGAAACGTGACTACCAGTAGTTGCTCCACCGTGTCCATAAATATCCAATTTTTTGAACGTTTACCGAGAGAGAATAGAATCCGCAGGCCACTGAATAACGCGGTAACGAGGATAATAAACCAGAAGTTTAGAAAGCACCGAGGGTGAGTGGATTGCACATGGGTGCACAAAGAAATTGACCGGAAGCGATCGAAGTTCAAGTGGATACGTAAAACTACCCTGAAGTGCACTTCGTAATACGAGAATCTGTGTCACTTCCCCAACAGTCTCACTTCCAATTAAACCCTGAGCATAACCAAAAGAATTCCACTGGTCTAGAAGAGGTCAAACGATTCAGGTCAATCCCGAGAGGTCAGTTTTTGAGATTACACTGAGAAGTCTTTTGTAAAACCGAATGAAAGCCTCAAAAAGGTCATTTGACAAATTTCCCTCTCGTGGATCTAGAGATATTTCTTGAGTTCACTCGACCCGTTTTGCTTAATTTTTACCGAAAATTCAACGCTGTTAAGTGCTGACGATTAACTTTCGAATCTTATTCTTACATTATTCAATATCCCTCTTTATGGATGTTGACGGGGAGTGAAGTGTAGAGCCACTTATCCCATTCTCCACTGCACCGTGCATCATTTCAAGTTCCGATCGACAGCGAATCCACTTTACTCGTTAAATGAATATTCCGCCTTTATGATCATGATGCCACAAATATCCCAGGTTAAAAAATCAAATGAAATCATCTGTTTTTTTTACTTGGAATAATGTGAAATCGATAAAAGACCAATATGCCAGCAGGAATTATCAAGATATTACGGAATCACTAACGAGGATTAATTCCCGAGCACTCCTGACTGTGCATTACACGCACCCAAAATATCGAACGTTATTTTGAAAGTTTTGAGTTAATACATCGGTAAGCCCTAACTCGAGAATACTAAGAGTCCATATTTAAGGACGAATAAAACTTAATTTAAGACTTTCCAACTCAACTTCAATTGTCTTTGAAGCCGACATGGCGGGAAACTTCAGACAAAGAAAAATCGCAATTTTATACTTTCCAAAGCTCGAAAGTTCGAAGCTAAGATATTTGAATTCAAAAGTGATTATTTCCAATAAGCGCACCCTATTCCCTCAAAACAATGGCTGCATGAAACCCCTCATGCTTGTCACCACAAACAAATCCCGAAACAACAAAAACAATTGAACTTACCTAGTACAATCCTGAGCAGCGACGCCCACCCGGAGATCCTCCAGAACGATCGGTAAATAATCTTCATCGTACCACGTCTCTGCAACTCTGGCATCGTTTTCACAGATACACAAAAAACCCAGGAGTCTCCCCAAATATCACGTTAAAATCGTCTACGAACTCATCGTATCACAATATTGTCCCAAACACACTTCACGTTTCACTCGTCGCACCGAACGCAAAACTCAAAACAAAAGAATCGTCAATGTTCACTGACCCCCCATCGAGCGACAGCCTCTCCCCACTCGAACCAAACATTCCCCCACCATAGTCCCCTGTCTAACTCAAGGATATCCCCGAAAACAAACTAATCATCACAGCTACACATTTATTTCAAACACACACACATCCGTTTAAGACTGTTCATACATCAAAATTCTGGAGCACGTTCTCGAAACACTCGGAGACGTCAGGATAATTCCTGATAAAAGTTCGACACACGAAAAATGAAAAGCCCAACGACAAATTCCCGATGCTCAAACAATTGAAAGTGTTTGTTGACAATTACCCAAAGCCCAAAGCAGCAATAACGTTCAATATTCCCGACTCACTTGCCTGTACACAAATCCGAAAAGATTATGAGTGTTCGGTGTCCTTTGCACCTGAAGAATCCGGATTTCCAAGCACTGTATCACCACGTACCCACCCCGTTATCAATCCCACAGCTCAGAGCCGTCGAGACGAACTCCAAGAGTACGAAAAAAAAGAAAATCGCGGATTGAAAATTGAGTTGAAAATACTTTGAGTGCTCGAAGGTGTCACCTCGATAGCCGACGGTTAAGTGAGAGCGTAATGCAACGTACCGGTGCGATACCCATACCAAAGTGAGACAGATCACAGCTGAGTTTCTGGGATAATGAGTGAGAGAGGGAGAGGTATCGCGCATGCCTTGTGCTCAGAGGGAAACAGTGGTTTGAGGGAGGATGAGGGTGATTCGGTGTGAGAGGAGAGTTTTTCGTTCTGCGCATATGAGTCAAATGCTCGTGGCTCAAGTTTCGCGGGCTTTGCCGCAGTGGCATTCTCACCACGTGAGGGTGCATGACAGCATCTCCCGACTCACCCCTTTCCCAGGAAAAGATTCCTCCCCGTGGTGCATGACAATTATTCTGAGGTATTGAATCGATCCAGTGACTTATGAGACTCAGAAGTCTTCGGTAGCGAAACCTTTCGACTACTCGCTTTCAATTAATTTTTTTATTTACAAACGTATAATTTATTATATAATTTATTACACGGTCTGTTATATAATGTAATAATAATATGCCTGGGGCCTCAATCAGATGCTGCATGCTAATGGAGGTCAAACGTCAATGCATCAGAACCATTCTCACATGCTTGTTTGCGACAGCTAATCTGGACTAATCGTCGAATCAACTGAAGGCTCCAAGCTCAATTCCTCCGGTATCTGGTATCCATTGCTGATGCAGTTTCATACAACTCCGCATGTATCAATCTTCTTTTCCATACCTACTTAGAAGTTGGAGGCCCACTGTTGGATTATTCACCTGACAGGTGTATCCTGATTCAACAATTTTCGGACACTGATAAAAATTCAGCAGACGGAAGGTAAAATAAAGTTCCTATAACTCTGGATCATACGGGGTTGGATATCGGGGAAAAATTCTACCTCATGAAATTTGAATAGAGTTTGTTTATGTTGGCGGAGAG
Source organism: Fopius arisanus (assembly GCF_000806365.1). Taxonomy (NCBI): domain Eukaryota; kingdom Metazoa; phylum Arthropoda; class Insecta; order Hymenoptera; family Braconidae; genus Fopius; species Fopius arisanus. The sequence continues at coordinate 28,842 of NW_011887825.1, forward strand.
GACTGATTGGCTGCTGGGAGAAATAGAGGCTTTACTTTGAGATTTTATGAGGCGCGGTGTACTCACATATTCTACAGTACCACGGGAATCGCAATGATTCGAGGGGGAAACGACGTGCTAGTCTTATCGATTAGCTTTTAGTTAGCGATGGTTGGGGTGTGTTGCACGGGATTTGGCAGACGTGAGGATCCCCTCCGAGGAAGAATATTTCGATCAATCGTGGTAGGAATTTTTTAATCAAATTCGCGGTCTAAACCGCGAGATATTTCAGTGAAAATTTACAGCTTCATAGGCAAATGGATGCAAATTGTTGATGTCAATTGAATTAATCGATACCAGGGCAATCGATGAATATGAAAAATCCTCCAAATCAACTGTATAAACACAATTCATCGATTTAATTAACAGTTAATTAACTGGTGACTGGGAATTTTTAACGGTTTTACGTATGCTGATTCGCAAATACGAGATTCACCAGATTAGGCACCTGAGTGGTGATATCCTGGGGCACCAGGGGCTAGTGTAATAATGACGTCAAGGCCAGCGCGAATCAATACCGATCTCAATGATATTGTCCAGCAGACGTAACTCAAGTAGCACGGAATAATCGTAATGGTTTATCGCACAGCATGTTAACGTTGTTGCGACCATGTTGCCGTCAGTGTGTCGGCATTGAAGACGAAGAGAGGGTGGTGGAACCCCTCAGGTAGGCAAGACGTATGCGTTGGCTTTCGAGGAACGGCCGATCGAAGACAGGAGGGCTTTGATGTTAGTTAGACATTTTGGGCGTTGGAGCACCGGGAATGGACGGGCGTTGAGACATTTCCGTGATCATCGATTCTCCGGATCGATTCTAACCGTTCGCAGCGGCAAGACATTCGGGTTGAATCGATCGATTTTGGGATCGAGGTCTTTAGAAGGTACAGGTCACGCCACACTACTTGCCGATGGCTTTCCACCGACGTTGTGCACTATATTTCAGTCGACTTACCTCTGCACAATCGGTCTCTCTCCCTGTGGAGACAATGGTCGACCTTAGTCCAGCCAGCGGTATCTAATGGGTTTCTTAACGGAATGGGTGTCAGCGTTTCTACGTCGCGACGCCCATTAATATGCCTACGAGCAAGCGTCAGTTACGCGAACGACGTGAAATACTACCGCGCATTCCGTCGTGACAATTCACCCACATGGGGAGTGCCGTTTGCACTCGGTTTGGACAGGTATTGCGAACCTTGAGGATCTGGTTAACAGCCAGATCCCGGGAAAATCCAGTCAGGAGGCACTGGCGTGTCCGTTTTCCATTGGTAATGTCTCCATGATTTTTTATTGATTTGTACAGCAACGCGGGAGGTCGTTATCGATCATTTATGTATTCATGGAGAGGTATCATCCATTTGCGGATTAATTCAATTTTATTTTATATCGAGATGGACATCGAACTGGTTTCGAATTCGGCTGTTGAATATCCCGAATTTTATGTTGCCCTTCAATTATTGAACGAAAACATGAAAAAATGTTGAGTATTTTTAGTAAAATATAATTGACGTGGCATTTTCAAAGTTTTATGAGAATGGTGAAGAATTATTTATCGTAAAAACAATGGAGATAGCGATACAGCGTCTCCCATTGTTTTCTAAGCTCTCATCTGCGTAATAATTCGCCGACTTCGATAATTAATATCTCGTAAAGTGAATGTAGATCCCCAACATGTCACCACCCACCAGAGAAAATTGAGAACGCCGTCGTCATCCCAATAGACCCCCATCATTCATCCTGACGTCAATCCTCACCCCAAATAATCACCCCAAAGATTTTGTCACTGTCTCATTTACCGTCTCGACAATATAAACAACCCTCCACAGTCCCCTAAACATCTCCGGTTCACCTTGTTGAGCAATAAATTTCATTTTCTCCAGGTAATCTGAAGTGTTTCATCTAACTTGCGTGACCTGTTTTATTCCTCAGGGGGTGGGAAGCGGGGCTATCGCTCGCATCGGCTCAAACGTCGGGGGTAGGAGCAAAAAAATTAAGAAAAAAAAAAAAAAAACCTGGGAGCCAGCCTTCAGAGGCTGAAACACATAAACGTGACGGATAAAAACATGAAAAATGTAAAAATAAAAATATACGCAACTCGGAATGCAACAAGAAGGGTTGATTCTTCTTTTTTTCAAGTTGGCCACTCGACACGTTCCAAATGTCACGTACGTCTCTTTGAAATCACGGAGTACCCCCGTCCTTTGGATCTGCAAGTCAGTCAGCGATGAGGGGTATGAGGGTGAGGGTGTCGCGACGTCGACACGGCAGTGGGGCGCCTTGTAATGTGGCATTGGTGAGGATAGGGCCTCAGCTCGTCATCGAGTTTCACGGAGTGAGAGAGTCATCCCGGTGAAGTGAGATCCAGTGGCAAAGGTGAAGGGACGATGAGAGAGACACCCCGGGTCTTCATACACACACCACCTCCTGGTAGACCGTAGAATTGTCTGGCATTGTGCTTGCAAATCAACCGCTCCAAATTTACATGAGATTTATAGCATTCCGTTTGCACCGGAAGCCCTCACACCTACCACCATTACCTCCTTTACGGCATCACCCTCTCCGTAGACTCCATGTACCACCTCCTACGGGACTCTCTGGACCCTTTCGGTGGAGTGATGCGTAATTCACAAACTCCTGTGTTGGAACATCGCTTCGAGCGTGGAAATTCACCTCGGGGTATGGGCTTTAGTGGCAGGAGAGAAACTGGTGCTATGTAGACCATAACAATTCGACAGAGGTTTCCCAAGTGTTTAATCTCAGTACGAATCCCTTTTTCTAGGATAAAATCACCTTTCGAGCCACACGCGAATGAGATCGGAATTCAAATTTTATAATTTTATTTAACTGCTTAATCATTTTCGAAATCGTGTCCAATGCTGAAAATGGTGAGTACAATAATGGAATTTATCAATTATTAAAAAATATCCTAGTTCACTCTTTTAAAGTTTAACTTGTGCTGTTGGATGAAGTGTATATTTTTTTCAGCGAGTATTTTTTCAATGAATCGAGGGGAGAATTTTCGGGGAATCCGGAGACTCTCGATTCTTTTATCCCCTGGTATGCAGCGATATTTTCTCTGTATGTCGACCCAAATTGATGTAGTTTCATTTCCCACCATCGACGCACGACACTGCGTTGCCCTCATTTGCCCACACAATGGCTAGATCCATTGTTGAACATTGTTGTAAAATCGCCCAGTGGACAATATTCCCATCATTCCTGTGGAAAATGGAATAAGAGTCCAGTGAAATTCACAGCTCGATGGGACCGGCTACAATATTTGCTCTTCTTTCTCCACCACCGAGAGATGAATGAATGAAAAATAGGAACGTTGATGAAAATGGGTTGAAATATCCAACACCGAAATACCCAGGAATTGGAGGTAATATGTAATACGTTGTTCACCTTTTTCTAGATTTTTTGGACAAAGGGCGGTTTAATGTGACGAATGCATCAGCATCACGTGCATCCAGAGTGTGTGCACACTGGGGCATTTACATAACATGCAGACTATGAAAACAATTCGATGCTATGGCACTTGGTAACTATATGACAGTGAACAACTATGGAGTCCCTATCTCATTTCACGGACGTTGAGTGTGACCACTCCAGTGACCACTTGTACTCCCTTGTTCAGTCACAGTGGGAGGGAAATTCTTTGTTGAAACAAAAGGGCCAACGATTATTCCATGTGCACCAGTTTTTCATTATCAACTGTTTAACAATATCAGGGGTAAACCACCCCCATCAACCTCTGCAGTTCCTCATTTTTTTAGATAATGCCAAGAAAAATTTATCGCGAGGAAAATATTTCTGGAATCTCGTTGACTCGATAAAAAATAAATGGAAAAGGTATTTGTTGGTATTTCCCTTGGAAGCGCTAGAATTGCTGGACTTTATACTATAGTCCATTTTTTAAATAAAAAAATTACGCCAAACTCAGAAATATTCAATGAAATATTTTTTCAGGAATTTCGGACGGAGCATTCGAAAAAAATTTCAAAAATTCCGAAATCACTGATTAATTACTCAAGGCACTATTTGTTCACTTTTTTCCATGATTTTTAAATTGAAAAAATGGAAAATGATTCTTTACAATTTTTAATACAAAATAATGAATTGAATTTATTTTTGGTGAGTGAAATTTTGGGTTTTTGGTTTTTTGGGTGCATCGAGTCTGAGATTGAGGAGAAATTTTGGAATGTGCCTGAGGGTATGACATTTGCCCAAATACCATGACTGAAATCACATTGGGAAAGCAAACGTGATTGTATACAGTAGTCACCCTCGTCTTGTTTTCCATGTGTCCACCCGAGGCTGCACTGAATGGGACACGCGTATGCGTGTGTACCACTGACGTTTAAATTACACCCCGATAAGCCCAGTGATTTCATTCTTCCTTTTGTTGATTTTAAAGGCTACGTGCGTCGAACAATAAGATCCGTGGATCACGCTTAACGTCCAGTTTACCAGCGAGCGTTATGAAATTTCCTCGTAAATCGCCAGTGGTTACTAGAATAGAGGGTACCCCAGTCGTTAAACTTAACGCCCACGACATAGAATGTTTTTTTTTTTTCAATCTCCATCGGTGAATATGTTGCCCAGTGAAAATTTATGGTGGTGCCATTGTATTGAAAAATATGCCCCAGCTCTTTAATTCGCGTACTAGTTGGGTGGTAAATGGATAAATAATAAAACTCGCATATTGGCAATACTTGGTAAAAAGTTTTGCGTCTTTTATCCGATATTCAAGATATATGCTGATAAGTTTGCAAATATTACTCGTAAATCATAAACTTTTTACAGCTATTCCCAGCGAGGATGAAAATTCCCAAAGTCTCGGAGTTTTATCCACCCCTACTGTTTCTCTTTTCTATTTCAACGCGTTTTACTCTGTTTCACGATTAAAAAATGGAAAATAATCTCGGTGTTTCCCTCGGAGGGCAGTTTCAGCGTATTGAACTGTCAATCTCAGGACTTTAATCGAGTTTCTAATTGTACGCTTGTCCATTGCTGAGATTGAATGGACCGTACTGCGGTCTCTGCGAGACGAAGAATGCATGAAAGCATGGTGAGCGGGAGATACAAATTGAATGAGGCAAAACCCGGGGAAATTGAATGTTACATTGTACAATCGTTGTGGTACTTTGCAATTTGTCGAAACGCTATTTAATTCGTACGTTTTCCGATTGCCTGCGAGCAAACGGGGAGAACAATTTTTGAGAAATGCACTCGATTTTCCACGGGGAAAAATCATTCTGCATGTCAGAAAAAAATAGTTTCGTTATTTTTATTTCAACCGAAATGCACTAGAGGCTGTTTAATTTTTTAACGATAAAAACAATATTAATATTAATATATATTAATAATTACAATATTAATAATTAATTTTTCGTGGGAGTGTAAGAAAACTTTTTGCCAGTGTAACATCACCCTTTCAATGAAAATGATTTTGGCGGGGAATTTCTATGGTAGATCGGATAAATTGATACGGAGCCATTAAAATGTTATAATAGCCAGGCAATCGAGGGGATGGAAAAGCTGAAAATAATGATGTAGCGACGTAACGGAAAATGACGGAAAGAAGATATGGAAATATAAAATTTCGAGTGAAATAAAAACTTTTTTTATTCAAATACTTACTATTATTCGTCGTTACTTTTATTTGTCGGTGGGTGATGGAGACTTTGTCTTCTTCAATGTTGTGCATTAATCTCCATCACATGGGTACTGAGCACTGGCAGAGATGTGGGCTGAGACCGAAACTCCTGGTGCTTTTGCGATCAAGTTTCAACAGTTCTCCCTCGTTGAGTCTCTCTGTGGTCTCAGAGAATTCCCTCAGTTGAATTCCAGAGGATACCTTCAGGCTTACCACCTTCGTTGCATCACAAACCCAGTCTCAAGCCAACGTACTATTGTTGACCATTGCCCAGTTGAATTTCTGAACAGCCCTAATTTTCCGGAATTTGCATTTTCACAGACTTGCCGTCAGCAATCAACTCGCGAACAGTCAACTCGAATCATTATTTGGTTATCATCAAGTGTTTCTACCTTGTGTTAATTCCCATGAAAATTATCGTAAAAAAAAAATAATCGGTTATTACCATTTGAAAATTTAAAATGTGTCAAATGAATTTTTCAATCAATGGAGAAAAATCGGGGAAAATATTGGGAATAGTAAATTGAAAGAAATGAAATGGAACATTTTCGAGTGGAAGAGCATCGGAGAAAAGTGCCAGCCAACTCAAACAGCACGAATCATGCATCATGAGATATTCCAAGAGGAGTTACTTCATCCCTTGGAAAAAAATCCCGGCACTTCTCCAAGGGCGGTTTATTCCGGTGTACACGCATCATTTTGCGAGAGCCACTGTAATATTGATGTCTTCTTTCCGCTTGTGAGTGGCCAGAGGGTCTGACCGAGGAATTCTGAGCCCTCAAAGTTTATTGAAAGTCCCGCCATCATGCCTGCCTTGTTTAAACTGCAAACAGCCCTCGTACACCCATGGAAACTGGCGTCTTGAAGGGGATGAATGGCTTTCAGCGCTGGTGGATGTGCGAGAAGGTTGAGAAAAAAAATTCGAATCTCTCACGATCGTCAGACCCTTGGAGCTCATATCGACGGGTTTCAAATAAAAAACATGAAAATAATGGAATGACTCTCCCGGAAATTTTCCCCAGTCATAGAATAAAGACTCCATAAAACTCTTGAAATTTCCACGATTGATTAAGATTCCTCTCCACAATATTTTATTCCAGAATATGAAATTGAATTAATTAAATTGATTTGTTTAATTGAAAAAATAGCTGATTGATAATTCAAATAATTGATGTTCAAATAATGTTTATTTTCATTATAAATTTGTCATTCGTATAAAAAATTCCGTGTGCCATTGGCATGAAGATTCAATCCAAATACCCAATAGTGAGCTTGAGCTTTAGCTTTTTCTGCAGTATCTAAAAATTTCCAGTGGGATAAGAAGAATTGCCGGATAAGAAGAGTTTCAACCCTGTGAGTCCTCCCCCGCAACTAAGATCATTATCCCCCCAATTTCCTCTCTGGTACGTAAAAAATAAATGAGAAATGATAAAAATAACGCGAGTGAAATTCCGTCGGAAGGAGAGCCCCATCATAGACGACAAGTGGATTTGTTACGCCTGCGTAGTTCCGGAGATGCATATGCAAGTGAGTTTGAAAGGACACTCGAAGATGGAGTAACAAGATACGAAAACCGAGAGAAATCCAAATGACGTAACGCAGACGCTCGAGTTGGATGGAAATCGTGCATATCAGAATAGAAATTCAAACTCCAAGAGCAGGTATAAAAAGTGAAAAACCACCTCGAGCGATTTTAAATTAACGAGGTCAAATAATCATGGACGTCTCCCTGGTGCACCATCGGGCCCCTCGTTACAACGGATGAAAACCATCTGCTGAGATAAATATTCAGAATGAACGAAAGAACTCAATGACGATCAAGTAAAAAATAATATAAAAGTACGGTGAAGTGCCAGGGATACCCGAGGATATCCTGGACGTGGTGAAAGTAAATGAGATAAAAAATGTCGATGCCATGTCCAAGGTATCGATGGATCGGGTGCGATGAGTAGTCTCATTTTCAAGGTACATACGACAGTAGCCGGAAGCGCTTCGTGCTTTTTCCAATGTTCCACCAGTTTTCCACGGCATAAATCAGGGGAAAAAGTCGTCGATGCAGAGTCAAACGTACCAGAAGAAATAGAGAATGAGATAAAAAGGAGCTCTCGAATTACTCGGAACATGAAAGCATCTGAACAAGTCAATTTGGTATTCGGTAGATGTGGTCAGAGGTTCACTCCTCGGAATTGAATAAAATCAGCGAAATCGAGATGACGTGAAGGTTTGAGGGACTGAGATGGAGAGGGTATGGGGCAGGTGATCGCGGTTATATTTTTTTGCCTGGTCTGATCTTCAGACGAGAACATGATATCGCCATTGGTGAATCCCGTGAGTGCAGCTGCTCTCGTATTCCAGCATCCGATATTCCCTTGCCGAGTCGATGAACAATGAATTGAAAGATGAATTATCAGCGGATACATGACCCACGTAATTATCCAGTGAATTTTGAATGGTGTAATGGTGATGCTGAGATCCTTAATTAGGGGAAATGATTCAACGATACGCGGTGGGGTGTCTTCAGTGGCTTGATTGTCTACCGTTGGTTGACATCGGGTAAACTCAAAGGTCGCAAAAGGTCTCAAAAGCACAATCGCCGGTGGGTGTTCACTGAAACTCATCAACATGTTGGGTTACATGCATTAGGATGATGCTGTTAGGTTGTAGTTGAGCATTCTGTGTGATACTGGGATACCTTAATGAAATGACTGTGTGAGATACCCTGTATTGGATTCCTTGTGTCTCAGCCACAAAGGAACTTAGGAGACGGCCCATCACCAGCTATATTCGCACAAAGTGTTCTTATCGCTGGCAAACGTTACTATCTGTTGCTGTATCTCGGTGGATATTAGGGGAAGCAGATGATCTTACACCCAGCTGAATTAATCAGAGCATCTTCAAAGACTTCCTTTGACAGGGCTTCACAATTAGCATCTCGTCGACGCGGAAAAATTAACGGTGAGTCTGTTTTCTCAACAGCTTTTTCGTCAATATTGCGGGTTCCGTCGTATCCAGTTCCTAGTTTAATATTGTGCAAATTAAATTCGATTGGGCCAGTGATTAGAAATTCCAACAATCGCCCTGAGTTTTTGCATTCAAAAAAATTGTAAAAGAATATGAAAATATAAAAATGTGAAATGCGAAATGTAAATATAATGGGCGCAACTCAAATTTTAACAAATTGATACCAATTCTTATGTTTTTTTTTAATGAATATTGCGTATTTCGATGGAAAAATAATTTTTCAAAACTTCAATGGAATTTTCCGTACGACAAAGGGTTTCAGTATCACATTGCGGATCGGTGACCCAAAATATTTCACCAATTTTGTTGCAGAGGAATTTCAAAAATAATTCTCCAATAGTCTAGGATAAAAACGTCACATCCGACTGGTGGAATTTTCACCGACGTCACGTCAAAATAATTGACTTTGACGAGCCACCCAGTCTAATTAATAGAACGCGCTACGATGTACCCAGTTGACTGCACCACCCAACAACTCCACATGTTCCTCCGGAATAGTAAAACAAGTACTGAGAGAATTTTGTTTGATGAAGGGTGTGCAAGATTGTACATGAAAATCGTACGATCTGTACCATTTGGGGTGGAGAAATTGGATAGACGCGTGTGTTTTATTTCCCCGTTTTCCCTATGAATTACCGGTACGGAAAACACAAAGCGAAAGAATCAATAAACCTTACCATAAAAAACAAAATAAAAAATTCGTTTCAAGAGCGACAATCCAAGTAGAAATTCTCTCAGGATCCACACCTAAATTAATTTTAAATTCAATCTCATTAATTATTCCGTAATCAAAAATCCGAATTAAGATAGAGTCATTTATAGACTATCGGTAACTGCTCGAGCTATTTTAAACTCGGACTCGGGTCATTTACGAAGAATGAAAATTGAGCGAGGTTAAAATTTCCGTGAAATTTTACGTTTGAATTGTTTAGCAATTTTTTTAAAATATTTATCCAGGAGAGTATGTCGCCCTTGGAGGGTCCATTCACTGCTGCCTTCAAATAACCATCGATAAGATACGAGACGTCCCTGGAATTTAATTATTGACCGCTGAACAACAGCCACCGAACTTGCACGGTACCAGAAGGAGATGGAGAACGCCATTCCAATCGCGCTGACACCCCCACACCCCCAATCCCGTGATTTATCCTCGAGAGCATGTCCTTTGTGGGGGATTGATACCGCACGTGTCCTCCATACCTATCCCATTTCACAGTCTTATTGTTGAAATGACGCTCTGGCCTTTGAGCTATTCAAAGTCTCATTACTGTCGTAATTACATTCTTTATTATCAGGATCATCTGATTTCAGTGGCTTCAGGGGATCAATTTCCCCCGCTGCTGCAACACTCGAAAAACCTTTAAGATACCAAATTTAATTTCATCCAAACGATTATCGATTCGTTTTTCAAATTCCCCGCCGAATATATCTCGAGATCTTGAGAATGAAAATATCAATTTATGTTGTAGTGATATATTCCGGTTTTTTTTTGGGGGGATGAATTAAATTAAATTAATTATGTTTGACGTGGAGTGCAATAAATGAAATTTATATCCCCAATGTGTTGATGTATAAGTCTGCGTGCCCCTTAGAGTCACCATTTTTGCAAGGGAAAATAACCAATGCTGGGGCATCCTGTGACATAATACGAAAACGTATCTTTTACCACAGTCCCACGGCGACGTTTAAAGTCCACATCGTCGTAACTCTTGGAACGGGTGTGACTCCCTCTCTTTGGACCTGAGCTTATTGGTGAATGAGATTTACAACCGTCGTATATGCACTTGCTTCACTTACACTCTGTGGACTCATAGAGCTGTTCTGTATTATTCAAACGAATAAATGGGAATTCAGAATAAAATGACATTAACCTGAGCCCCGAGGGTGCAATAAATATTTGGACGATTTGAGAAGACATTCAAATATTAAAAATACATATTTTATAATCATTCATTTTTGGTATTAACCTTTTATTAATGATATGACTGAATGAACAATGCAATATGAAGGATTGTTGATAATTATTTCAGGCTGGGCTAATGAAATTAAATTCGTGGTAATTTATTTATTTTTTTTAAGCCCTCAGAGATTGTGAGCACCAGTTGCGATGCGGCCGTTATTCGGGTGGATTTCGATTAATTACAGTTCACTTATTTTGGAAAAAAGGAAGGTAATTAATAAGGAATGGGGGGAATCGGGGTGTCGTCGAAGCGATCTGGCCCGTGATCTGCATCTCATTCCAACGCAGAGATTGGTTTTTCTCGTTTGGGTATTTCTGTTTCTGGTGAAATAGGAATTCGATAGAATTAATTAGATCGAAATTAATTGAAGAATTACGTCAACTTTTTACGTACAGACACATCTCCCTCTAGGACAAAGAAAATTTCCACAGTCCTCGTGACTGTGTCGATGGAATCAAAGGTGAATTATTAAAAATTTAACAAACAACAAAAAAAAATTTATCCACAGCAATAAAATAATTTTCCAGAAATTTCTCGATTTATTGTGCCTCAATAAAAAATTCGTAATATTCAACATTCACCGGTTATTATTTATTAATGAATCATCAAAGAACGAACGTCCGATTGACTTTATTCTCTGGTTTTAATTACTTTCTTTGTAGAAAAAAAAAAAAATTCCCGATGATGTCTGAATTTTGAGTTCACCGTCAAATGAGAAAATAAAAAGAAAGATTCCCAAAAAATTTTTGGCGGAATACCCCATGGAATTTTTTGATCCTCAAAATGTGGGAAAGCCAGAGGCCAAAGAGAAAATGAAGAAAAATCCCAATTGCCCACATATGGGCCGTACAATATACAATAAATAAATGTACAACGGTGGCCAGATTCCGTGGAGGCAAATTTTTCTTTTGGCGAAGGCAGGGTGTATCGTAACTGCTCTTCGTTTCTCTGGCATGAAAAAGAATTTCATATAACCCATGAAGCTACTCACACAGCTGTACACAACCAGAGCAGAGGGGAAAATTCATTGTCCACGCATTGCTGCACTTTAGAAGCAAAACCTGGAGAAGGGCTCATCCCAGTTGCTCTTCTTCTCTCTTTCCTGCTTTATTCCAAACTATTCCTCCTCCACTCCTGGCCCGTTACACACGAAAAATGTGCATTCATTCGTTTCTCCTACCGGTAATAAATGAAGCGCAACAAAAGCTCCTTCCCTTTCCCATTCAAACTTCAAATTGATTGCCATACGTCTGACCTGAATAAAGACACGCAACACTCGATTGAACTGTCAATGTCCATTATTCTCCATTTTTCGTCGACATTTTTCCATTTTCCGCACAATATTCACACAATAATTTTACACTGCGAAACATCACAATAAACATAACAAAATTATAAATAACACAGTCCCAATATTATACGATTTGAAATATGAGCTGATAGTGATAAAAAAAATATTAAATCAAAATATCGCAGAACAGAACAGGAAAATGAGGACAATGGAAGGGATTTTCACGATTATGATGCTGTGAGTAAAAAAAAAATTTATCAATAATATTTTTCACTGCAATATTATGACGGTATGATATTATGATTCATTATTTTTATTATTTTTAGAGATGTTATTTGATTTAATTGATAATTAAAGGAGAGAATTTTTTTTTCCTCTCTTCATCCCATGATCAATTTATTTTTCAATGCGTGAAATGGATGCAGCAAGAACACTTGACCGGCACGAATTACCCGTCGAGTCGATGATCTTGAATTTCTTGAATCGAAAGTACCTGAATTAATAAGTTGAGGGATATCCTCGGGGTAATTGGACGTGTCTAGACGGTGAATGCAAAGTCGAGGGGCTTGGGGAGCTCTCGAGATTGAACAGTCAATCGTCGCCGATTGTTGCTCGCCGATTCACGAATGTACTTGTTTGTCCTCCAGGGCAAACTGTTGAATAGGAACCGGAGAATCGACAAAACGCGTCTCAAAAGGTTTCGCATAATTTTTGCGAGAAAATTATATTTTTCCATTAATCATTTCAATTATAATGACCCCCCGAGGAGATGTACATTTTATAAATTTATTAAATATACAAAATTAATCGAGAGTGTATATATACATTATACATATATATATTTACATATTTTAGATAGATCTTTCGGTGGATTAAATTAATTTGGGTCGACGAAATCTCAAATTGAAGATTCGTAACGTCTCGAAAAATTTAATTCCGATAAATCGGCGAGTGTTCAATTTTTTTCCTGACGTACACGCATCCGCAATTAACGGACTGACGCGATGTGTTGGATAGTGAGGTCCGGTTAATCTCGATATCAATTCAAACCGCGGATATCGTGGATCTGCGATGAATAAGATAGAGCGAAGGGATAAGAAGGGGATGAGGACTTGAGCTATTAATGCAACCACGAGGAGGAACGATCGTACATGCAATTGAGGGAGCTTCTGACTCGCGTGGCTCACTAAAAAAGGGAAAAAAAAATATATGAACGAGTATTGTCCCGTGGTTTCTCTGTCGTTATGTACGAAACGGTCTAGATTGGCGAGCCGTGACGAAGACATCCGGTCGCACGCCCCACACACGCACCCATGGCCCAGAGATGGAGAGACAAAAGAGGAAAAGAGACAATGGATAACAATGGGTGGAAGAAGCATACATCAGGATTATGGATAATTCTATTCGTCGGCATATTTCCACTTTTCCACCACGATCAAGAACGAGGGAGAGAGCAATTCAGTAAACATGTGGCGTTTAACCGAGTGGATATTTAAATCACTTTTTAATGAGCAGGTGATTATTAGTACCTGATCCTCATCAGTTTTTAATTAGCTTTTTAGCGACTAGAAACCGGCGACTGAAACCTGGATTTAAAAAAAATGTTATCAGTATTTGTTATCGCTCTATTTTCATTAAGTTGAAATTTTCCGCGTTCGGGAGAACATAAACGTTTCGATTAAACTCTAAAACAGTTGTCTAATTGTTTTTACCTCGGATTTTAATTGGCCCGAGTTGAATTGCGAGTTACAAGTTGACGATGAAATTTGCATGCCGCCTTTCTAACCGAGTTTTCCTCCTTGCTACCCTCGTCGAGATAATCCACCGTTTTCATCGTATCTCCCCATTTTTCGAATTCCCGGGAATTAAAATCATCTTTACAATTATTCGCAGATGTTTTTTTTTTAAGCTGACAAGCGAGAGGGAGAGGGGAGAACTGGGGAGGGAATCGAAAAAGGTTTTTATCGAGTGCTTTTTGAAGTGCATTCAACCGGCTAATAGTATGGCTGGAGGTAAACACCGTGAAATCGAAGGGTTCTCTGGAATCACTCTCGATTTTTTATTCATCCCTCTTGAGTGTTGAAAAATTTCAACGAGTCAAGTTTCCCGCGGGGTTTTAAATTAAAATTCGTGAAATCCTCAGACTACTCGCTGTTCACACAACAATTCCCTATCACTACCAAAAAAAATCAGATATAAAAATTCGCAGGACTATAAAAAAATGCTGAAAATAATCACACGAAAATAATCACATAAAAATTCGTGAGCATGTGAATAAAAATGAAAATTATCGGCAGCAGCTTTTTGAGTCCGTTTTAATTATTTTCTTGAACTTGCACGACTAATTTTCTAGCATCGCACAACAGAACTATCCAAAATTGCTCAAGGATACGGTGCAGTGGTACACTGGAGTATCCAAGATTAACGTCCTAATAACAGATGATATCCGAGACCATTGGGATATCATCGAGGCATGAACTTTGGATGGTCGCTACTTGAGAAAGTTGTCGGATGGACTCAAAGTGGGATAAGGAGGAAGAAGCAAGGGGTAACCCTGGGTAAGGTGTCGCATGGGAATTTGAATGTAGTATGGAATGCCAAATGGAGTATTTCAATGAGAAATTAAGGGCCAACTTGAGAAAACCCCATAAATTCTGATGGCCCTTCACTCGCTTATTAAGTTTGAGGGCCTCAAGTCCTCCGGACTATTCCCCCGCACATGAATAATATCCCGTCTATTCACGTCAATTCATTTAATTTTAAATACGCACTTGATTCGAGATCATTACTCCAATGAGTAATTAACCTATGGATTAATTAACATCCACTGATACAATGGCGTAGTGAATAAAGGATTATGTGGCTGTAGTATATCGGAGAAGAATCGATATGTGTGCATGAATAAATCTGATCTGCGAAGATCCATAAAACACAAATGTTACTCTTACTTTATGTTACGATTATGTATTTTGTAATCGGGGATCGAGCAGCTGTTGCTGAGTGCATCGTAAGAATTACATGAATATGGAGACATAGGATGGAGAAATTTGTAACGGCACATGGCATGTCCTGGAGGAGGGGTACCGAGGATTCAAACGTATGTAGTGGTTCGTACATCCTGACGATGATTGAATTGCAAGTGTACGGAGTGCACATATTTTAGAGGGAATGCGATCGTCTGCTCTACTTGGCATTCACCGAGTATAAAGGAATGCATTCAGAGTGATTATTCACTTGAATCAAATGAATTTTCCTCGGTGGAAATGGATAATAAAATTGATTTAAACAGGATGAGAAAATATTTTTAGTGTCCATTATTAATTCATTGGAATTAACTATGCAGTCATGACCCCTTGGGGCCTATCATGAAGAGAAAATAAAACGTTCGCATCGCGTCGTAAATGAAAAGCAAATGAAAATGCGAAACATTTTATATTGTGTTGTCATTTATTTTTCATTTACGATGAGACGCGAATGTTCGGTTTTTTTTTCATGATATAGGCCCCCGGGGGGTTATTATTTCCATGAAGAACTTTTTTTTCTCAGGAGAAGTCACTAATGAAGATTCTGCGAATATTTTTATTTCAATTCACAGAGGAAAACTCTGACAGTAAATTCATTCAGAATTATTATTCAATGTACTAAATATCAATTATATGATTGTGTAAATGATCTGGAATTTGCGGTAGGTAATTTCGTCGTCATTTCTCTCCCCTTTTATTTAATTTCCTTTTTTTTTTCTGTAACCGAATGTAATGACGAAAAAAAAGGGGACTTCCTGTAGATTCTCATCCCAAATTCACTGAATAATTGAATGAAACTTGCCGGGGCATATCCACGAGTCATTGTGACGTGCGATTCGATCAATATGTTTATTCCCAGCTCCTGTTAATTATTCCTCCCGGCGCGACTAATCCGACAGGATAATATCCCGAGGCATGTCCGAATACTCTGGACAACGAAACTCTCGTTGAAGATCATTCGAGTTTAATGGGTATAAAAAATATAGCGAGCATCCTAATGATTCAGGATGACTCGACATGGGACAATGGCAGATATCTTGCAGTGAAGTGACGTGGGGACAATGGAGTCCAAATGCTTGGCAATTCGATCATCTCGTTGTTCAGCACCTTGGCATGCCTTCAGGCCAGATATCTTCGATATTACGATTGACGGAATCGATTGATCGCCCGGGACTGCCGTCAAGACCTCTCGGCCTCCGGATGAATTCCCTATACTTCGAGAGCTTCCCAGAATTCCACAAACTTCTGATAACAACTGAGATATTGCGGTTATCCCGGAGTGAGTGTTAGATTTTTTTGGTAAATTACCCCTAAAATTAACACCCCCCGTCATTTCTCATCCCCATAATAATATATTCATTCGGAATATGAAATTAAACAATATCTTATATTAATTGCGAATTATTTTACCGATCCCTAATTATTACTTCGGAGCTGAAATTACTATTTATTTATTTTCATTAGTCATGGTGGAAAATCCTTGGACACTTGAGCAAGTCAATTTAAAGTTACCAGAAAATTTTAATTTATCACGTCTTAGGGGGTGACTATGAATCCTCAATGACAGACAACTCGATCAGAGGAAGAGGAAAAGTCGAACCCCCTCCGCCCTGGATTTTGTTCCTGACGTTACTTGATCGGTTATGCAGGCATCGTCGAAACTTTTCCAATCGGGTGGGAACTCTGTTCCGGTAATTAAAGCTGCATGAATTCTCGATGGTCTCGTCCAACGTTGAGCCACTTTGCCAGAGGTTATCCCTCATCCCCTCATTGTTTGCCATTCCGATCTATCGATTTTGGGGCTATCTCGCATTAATTAGGGCTATTCACATACCAAATCGGGATCCTCTACTAGGTAAAAATTACTACTCCCATTTTTAACGACAAATTTACATGAAATTTCACTGAGATATGAATTTTCAGAAATTTATCGATTTTTCTATATTCATATTCATTTAATATTCCCTTAAATATCGTGATAAATCTTCGAAAATATCGGTGGAAGGATATTTAAAGTGATTTCATTCAAAATTAAATGGTGAATAATAAATAAATAATGTACAATCACTGAAATTACACAGATCTCTGGTTTATTCACGATTTCATTGAGCCTCGTGAAGAATCGAGAGATATTATCGGTCTAAACCATTCCATTTTCATCGGAATTTCGCTGACTGAGATTCCTCCACGAAACCTGAAGAGTACATCCCCAGAATATTGAATTGAATCACACTGATTGTCACCGAGGACTACCAATCGCACATTTTTTTTTTCTGTTTCTCCAGGCGTAACAAATTGATCGTTATTCCCGAGGCGTCGGGGACATTGAACGTGGAAAGAAACTGAAGTGATAGTGAGACAAACTGTTGGAGGACAACTACCGGTGGGGCTGAACGTTAGAGATGCACCATTGAAAATTGTGAGAGTTGAAGGAGCGAAGAGAAAGAGTCGTTTCAGATGGAATTTGTTTCCCAAGTTACCTTGCCCAGGGCATGTCTCACCTGGTAATTTCAGGGGTTTCCACGCAGTTGTCGGGAATGTCTCACGCGATTCGCCTACCAGCGGACTTGCAATTACATCTTGAATGCTGTGATCCAGTTAATTATTGAGGACTCACAAAGGTCAGGTGAATAAAACGACTTGAAACGGAACAGGAGGACATGTGAGTTATACTCTTGAAAAAATTACAACGTCACCAAAAATTCGTAGCAGTATTCACCAATTTATATCAATGTTTAATTAAAACGTGGAAATTACTCCCGATTGATAATTCGGGTTGAGTCACTGTCTGAATTATCGAATAGAAAAATATTTATCTTCAAAAAAGTGAGAATGAAAAAAATGAATGAAAATGATTTGACGAGTGAAGTGAATATAATCGTTTCACGGCTTTGAAGTTCTGTGCGAGTGGAAAAGTTGAAAAGGCTGACTGTAAAAAGAACTTAAATTCGCTTTGAGCTTTTTTTTTTATTTGGTAGAAATCCTCGCCCCATGATGCACATACTTCATGCACGTGCGCGGATCAAGTATCGCCGTTTACTCGTACTGTTGCACCCGATTATATATTTACATCTATCCTGGGCGTTGGTACCGCGAATCCAAAGCCAGAGTGAAATGCACTTGGTGGTTTTGTTCCACCGCAAAAAGGATTGAATAATGGATACGGTGAGTCGGTGAGTGGTACTCGTCCCGTAGCAATATCATCCGTTCGTCGTCGAGTTTTGCCCGAGACCGGAAGGTGAATCGTGATGTTCAATCCTGACAGATCGAAACATGCTATTGAACGCCCAATGGGAATCCTCCGCAAACTAGATTCGCAGGAAGCTGGACGCGTTTCTTGTGACGCTCTGTGACTCCATAAAAATCTTGAAATTCCGCTCGCGGTCCGGCCACCTGCCATCAATGAGGAATTCCATGAACCGCGGACGTGAGATGATTGACTGATTGATCGATTTTAATTCATAATGAGTCCGGTTTTGCGTGCTCCATTCACATCGGTTAAAATTATCTCCTGTAATAATTCCCACCGGGCATCACCATTTACGCAAAAACATTTTTTTTTCATTACGAAAGAAGATCAGCTTAAATAAAATTCATCAATTCGTCAGAGTCGAATTATCTCGAATATATTGATCTATTGATCATCTCGAATTTTATATTTAATAAAAGAACAAGAAAATTATTGATTCATTCCACTCAAATTTAATTTAAAGTTGGAGGTGTAATGAATCAATAATACCATCGCAATTTATAATGCAAAATTTAAAACGAATTCATTCTATTAGAATTAATGCTAACCGGATTGACGTTCCTAAATGATTGATTGGATCGTCTCTTGATCGATCGGAGTGCAATTTATCACAGTTAGGCCACGATATTTTAGTCAGATCACCCAGTTGCAGCTCGCGTTTGATTATTTCGGATTCACAACCCAGACAATTTAAAATATTGATATAATTCGTCATTAAATCAGTATTGCCCTACTATTCTTCAGAGCTTGAATTTGTCACGGATAACATTTCATTCAAGTCCCTTCACTGACGTCTATTCGTGCTCATGAAGTTAACGAAGAATTACTCTTCAGTATTCATTCTTCCGCTCCACGTGAATCCCAAATGATTGTACTCTACAAATAAACAAGTCTTTGAACGTTTACACTGGTGTTTACGGAGACGGAACTCCCGTGATTTGCACATTCATGAGTACAACGGTGAAGCCTCGAGGATCTCAATAATAAATACAATGAAACTGAATTTCACGCTGAACAAAATGAACAATAAAATCATGTTAATTCGTGGCCGAATTATACTGACGGAATAGATCGAGATGTCATTGGAAAATGGTGTGTAGAGGAAAGTCACGAATACCGCAGATACAGTGAACTTATCGTTCCAATGGATGTCTCCTTCGGAAGCTATAAATGTCCCAGCGGTGATGAAGGATTTGCTCGGAAATCCTGAGGAAAAGTAGAAGAATTGATCCTACGTCGAGGGTTATTGAGTCGACTCCATAACGTTAAAAAATGGCGGATTTCATCGCTTCCATTGACCGGGCGATATAGATCTTGAATACGTCACTGTCCCCATTATTTTCTTCAATTCAGAATTTTTTTCGTTGTAATTAATCAAATAATAAAAATTCAAATTTCATTTGAATTGCGAAAATTAAAAAGGTGGGGTTAATAAATCGACAAAATGTCTCACAAAAAAAAATTCGACACAATGAAATCCAATTCGCTCACAAGAGCAATATTGTAAAACAGAGATTGATGTTACTTCGTGGAGTAATGTAATTCTCCATTTCTGATTTGTTCTCCATTCAAATATTTTCCAATGTGGTCAGCAGGGTGGTGCATTCACAACACGAATATCCACTTCTTTTCTATAAATTCTCGTGGTTTCATTTCATGTTTGAGGGTATTGTGCTTTCTGAACAATAACTCATCTCGATATTGCCTCGGACAGGCCCTCGACTCAAGCACTCTTCATCATTTTTTGCTCTCTTTCATTTTATTTTTGCATATCGATAAATTCTTGCATATACTCTCTCCAATTTTTTTAATAACGCACATGGATCAGCGGAAATTTAACATCAGAAGAAATACTCATAAGAGAAGGAGGGAAATTTTTTTTAATTTTCCACTGCGATTCAATCAGCGGTTGTATTTTATTTGAATTAACAATAATAATTCGATTCACTCGAAGATTGGAATTATTTTCAGTAAAATGGAGAGGTAGCACTCAAGTTATGTCAAGAATAATCTTGAATCAATTGAAAAAATCCAGGTTGAAATCCTATCGACTCATTCGAGAATAGATTTTCCAAATGATTCCCCTGAAATATTGATTTTGATTTGCATCTTCATTTAATTTACTGGAAGGATAATTTGGGACAATTCAGATACCCTCATTTTAAAGTTCACTAATAGCAATTGAGTAATTACAAGTGATTGCGAGGGAATTCGGCTTTTGAATTTATCATATTCAGGAATAACCCAGTGCTTCCAACTCCATCCAACGTCTAATTTTACACATTAAAAAATTCTCTTCCATTTCAATTAAAACCATTAATTATCCGCAAAACACATTTCAATTGAATCGATTTCCAGTTTCCCTGAATAATCAATTAGATTTATTTTAATTCCTCCACAACCGTTTTTTTTCAAAAATTCGTTCGAGAAAATTCAACGAAAAATTTTTTATCGCTGCTCAGAATTAAAATATAGAAGTCAGAGGGTGTCATATCCCTTTTCTATTTACTTACCTTCCAGCACCTGCCTCTGCACCTCTGAAATCACGACAGCTGCTGGAGGATGCAGCACTGATAACGAAAAAAGTGTTGTGGGTTAGTATTTAAATATGAGATCCTGCTACGTCCGCCCAGTGATAAGATACCAGAGAATTATCCCACTCCCCCGAGAGTACAAATATGTAAAAAAAAAAAGAAATATATGCAGATATCCTCGGGGTCGCATGGTCCAGCTGTTCGATAAAATTTGGCGACGTCGGTTATCTTCCCCTTATCATCTGGACAGCTGCTCCACGAGTTGACCCGCCCGGGCATAAATAGGGTATTTCGGGTGAATCCGGGTCTAGTCGACTCGTCACAATTTTTTTTCCACCTGAAATACCCTTTCCCCGAAGTATCAATCAATTTCCTTTCTGGGACAATCTCTCCGCGTCATCAAACTTCACCGATGTAATCAAATCATCGCGAAAATATTCTAATTATTCCAATACCTTTTTAAATATAAATTTCAGAACGAAATTATTGGAATTGATGGAATGAATAAGTGAAACGTCCAAATTAAAATCTGTTCTAAAAAAAAAATCTATTGCGTTAGCTAATTTATAATTTCATCATCATTTATAATTCCAGCGGTTAAAATCAATCTGTCTCGCCGATCCCAATGGGTCTTCAGAATATCATGTCAAGCGACGATTTATTTATGGAAATGCAAAGTAATTCGTCCAAAAAATTTCTTCATGTTTTATATCTCTGGGTAAATTATTCGTAAAATAAAATTAACACTCCACTTTTTCCAAAGAATCAAGACGGAAGACTGTTGATGGTTACGCCTGATCAAAAGCTGCCAATTAGATTAATGAGGGGCACCTAATGAGGATTAATGAAGAGCTTACAATTATCCTGAATAAAAGGGGTTTAATCAATGCGAATGGACTTCAATCGTCCTAGTGCTCCTAGGGTATTGCTATTGATTATTTTCATGATGAGTATTTTATCGATGCCAAAATAAAAGCTATCGATCCATCATCATCACCCTAGACAGATCTGCATCAGAGGTGTTGGTGGAATTTCTCGAGAATCTGGATCACTCAATCTCCCCTGTAACATCTCCATCCAATAATAAAAGATGATTAAACCGAGGGGATTAAATCGAGTCCCGATGAACGTAAGATCGATGGATCCTGGGGAACCCGAGTGTCACGTTTGTACAGACACGTGTCGAGTGTACGACTGAATTTCGATGAGTGCCAATGAGTCGAAACGATCGGTACAGGGTAAGGGTGTGTTTGAGAAGCACTAGCTGAATCCCTGGAGAGTCACCGGTCATCTCCAGGGGTTGAGGGGTTATCCCGTCCCAGGGGACACCACCCCCTTCATGACTTTCACCCTCGTATCAATGACGGGGAGTGATCCAATAGCCATTACTCCTCTCCACTCTGAATGATTAATTAGTTCATCAGAATCCGCTAAGAGTCGCTTCTACTTCATCCCCGATCAAGTGCATCTAAAATGGCGGCAATGGAAATAAAAGAGAATTTTTTTTCATTGGAAATTCTTTTTATTCATAATGAAGATCGATAGTTACTCGCTGTGAATAAAAGTTTTCGTATGTTATGGACACATAAATGTCAGGTCTTGAGCGGAAAACATATATTTTTGATCGATTTATCGTGTGGCTTCAGATAGGAAATCAGTGGTCTTTGGGAGGATGAAGTTACTGGTGGAAAAGATTGTCCTTTGTGGAATGAGAGTTTTCCTTAACGGATAAGGGAAGTTTGATGGAAGGAGGAGAAGATATTGCGCCCCCTCGAAACTCAAAGTGATTGAGTGTAAGAGATGGTTATGTTCTTTTAATATCTGAGAGTTTTTCGTTTCGTAAAATCGACATTCGTTCAATATGAAAGTCACTCATTCGTGATTTATTCGATCCTCCGGAAAAACTTTTAAAATTTATTATTTAAAAATACCCATAGTCAACATTCAAGACTTTTCATAAATGATTTTAGATTTTCGAATTTGACTTGAATTCCCACTCAAACCAGAATTTTTTTTAAACATTTAAAAAATATTAAAAAATTTTTTACGACGTGAAATGAACATGAAAAATTCATCATTTCTTCGTAGAGTGTCACACCGGTAATAATTCCCATAAATTTCTTTTCTTTCCTCGAGAATTTGGTGGTGATAAGAATTTTCAAGGAATACATGGTAATAACGAAATTGACAGGAATGTCGATTGGCCACTTGAAAATTCAGTGGAGCAGTTAATTGAATTATATATGATACGATGAGTGCCTTCTCGCAATTTCCGCGGTGGATCCGATCTTATCCGGTTTAAGGAATACCCTCTCGGTTTTGTGCGGCCAGGGGGATTATGCGAAATCTCGCCAAGTGGAAAAGTTGGCCTCTCCTTTTTCCTCCAACAAGCCCCCATCCCTTTTCCATGGATGAAATGAAAGTACGGGCACAACTTTCAGAAATGCGATTCTTGCTTTTCCCACTGCATCTCAACCTCTCAGCAACGAGGCCATTCTATCCCACCACTTTTTGACTCCAACAGCACTACCTTCTCATCACACAAAGAAAGAGACCACGACTCACAGCTGGAGATGGTGAAATTCAATTTAAATTATAATCATAACTGGTGTACAGTTCCCGGGTGGTACCGCGGTCGGGGTGGATTTAATTAATAGTACACTAGGAGGCGAGAGGAGAAAACTCAATGAGATCACTATCTCATTAGACGGGTGGACGATGCACGCGAGTTGGGGGGAGGAGAACAAGAAAAGATCACCTCTTGCATTGTTTCATGTACGTGTGCATTGCTGGGGACATTGAATGGGAATGAAATCATGGGGTGATGAAAATACCTGGGTCGCTTGGGTCTTTTCGACTGACATGTGACTCCGCCAAATCTAATGAACGAAAGTAATTAAAATGCTCGTCAGTGGGATACGTTAACATCACTTCACCTCACTCTTTGCCATTTTTTTTTTGACTTCGTTACCGAGTTCCCTAGAAATAATATCACTCGATCTTTTGTTACCATTGGAGAAGAAACAAAGTTGAAGAAGAAACAAAATTCATCTCACAACTAACACCGATAAATATCGAAGCGAATAAATCGAATCTGACGTGGAAAATATTTTTTTTATCATAAAACATCTAGAAAAATAAAAAATTGCGCCTTTCGCAAAAAAAAAATCGGTAAAATCCGTCATTAAAACTCCGCCAAATTATTTTCCAAGAAAATATTGTTTGTCAGACGTTGGAAAATAATTTCCATTTGCACTTACAATTTCAGCACACGCCATTTGCCCATGCAAATTCATATTCACCAGAAGAAAAAAAAATTCAGCGGTGATAAATACACTATTTGGTATTCCTCCCGTTGGAGTCAAGCAACATGGAGAATCGGAGTGTAGAAACCCCCGTAATAACTCACGGCAATCTTTTTTCCCCACAATGAAGACATGAACGACCAGTGGAGATAGTCGATAGATAGTGGTGTGGAAGAGCCATCGGGCAATAGTTCTCCCCCCTCCGCCCCTTGAACTTGAAATCTACGATCGGATCGTCTGCAAACGGCATCTACGGGGACTAAACATAAAATATAGCCCCGAGTTGACGCCCACGCGTGCCCAGGGGGTGTCCAGGGGGTGTTTGTGTAGCCGGTAAATACCCAAATGGCTCGGGGATTTCCCCTTATATACCACCCTGTCCTATATATATCCGTGTTAAGCAATTAATCGCATTGATTGGAATTTCAATTACACCGCCAGCGACGTTTAAATAATTTGGCAAATGATTCCCACGTAATTTTACTGGGATTGATACACGATTGATGACTCAACGACAATTCAAATACATCATTGTAGATAATTTTTCGTAGTTAGTGGAATGAATCTCTGGATGCCGCGTTATCGATAACATTCCATCAGAGTTGTGGTAGAATTCCTTTTGAACTGGGCCATTGTTTAAAATCCAACCCAATTGAATTATCGCTGATTGATCTGCACTGCGAGAGCCAATTAACGACAATGTAATTCGCTATATAAACGTATAATATTCAACAATACTGGTTGATTACCGTATGCCCCATTCCCGGGGATTATTCCAAATAAACTATCAAATTCACCCTATCCACTGGCTGACCGGTCTACCATACTAATCGACCATCAAATTCCATTTCAAAGTATGTATGACAACCCACCTGTCTCCCGATTCACCCCCAGTGCAATATCTCATCTCCTAAAATTCATTCATGACAGCGCAAAACAATTAGCCATCAAAATCCCTACAATGGTACATCAACAATTGTTCATATATTAACAAAAGCCCCTTTAATTACCGTAAATACACGGAAATAAAATCTATTCAACAAAGTTATAACCCGAAAAACATATTTCAACCCATATTTTGTTTCTCTACAATTCGCCAACAAAAGGCCAAACCGGCGAGTGAAAAGAGGAGAAAGAAATTTCAATTTACCGTCATGTCCAGAATGTGTTTTGGACACGTGTGAGGTTGTCGGGATTTTCAAGCGTTATGCCTGTGTATATGAACCAGCTGAAAAATAACGATATTCAAGCTCCTTCCTCATTTTATCCCCCGCCTGTTATTCACACTGACACACCTCTCTCACCCGTTTTCACTCGGCAACTCACTCTAGCCACCCCAAAAAGGCCTCTCCACGTTACCCCCGCTCGACATTCGCTTTTCAGATCTGGTGACACAAAAGAGAATATCCAGGGGAAAAATATCGAGGTTCCGTCGATGCCACGCACAGAAATCGCTTGGAGATGTGGCAGGGGTTTCCACTGCTTTCTGATGGATAGGCTCACGCCTTCGGGACCAACACACGGTTTCATTTATCATTACGATTACAACTCTTCCCCACACTCTCGCATTTCCTCAAGTACTTATTCTATACGAATAAATAGTCAAAATTATTTGGAAAACCCTAAATACTTGGTAAGTCATGACGGTTTAAATTACGATTTAATTACGATTACGATGAAATTATTGAATTCTCGCTGGAATTCTCTTTTGATGTGAAAAAAAAACGCGTAAAAAAATGTGTAATTCAATGCCGATAAGGAGTGCACTGGAGAATTGAATTGAATTCAATTCAATTATCATGCAACAATGCTGCCTCCACAAAAAGGATAGATTTTTTTTTACTCTCCGGTTTTCACCACCCCCGTCAGTAGAAGGGTAGTTTCTGCCCGGGGGCCGAACCGAGGGTGGAATCTTGTTGAAAGAAAGTGAATAACAAAGATGAGAAACGATCGACAATTCCGTTACATGTGGATCATAACGCACACCCTCGGGATAATTTCGCATTCATCCCCGCGTATCTCACGCGTGGGAGAATAATAGCGATTGTTGATAGTTGTTTTGAAAAAATAAAAAATGGAGAGAGAACCTGCAGGGGGAATTTTTTTTTTTTTCAATTTCTCAACTCAATGAGTCGTAATATAGCATGAGCTGATCACGGCGACAATTCCAGTAGTGTAGAGATGATTTATTTTTATTCACCCCAGGGGCTGAACTAATGTCTCGAATATTCATTACGCAATTGTAGGGATTAATTTCTCTTTTTATGGGCTCTCGAGAGGTCGTTGGGAGTAATGAATTTCCAGGCCTTTCATGCAGTAATCAGTGGCTTCAGCAATGAATTACTCGGTGAAAATTATTAAATAGAGTTGATTGTTCATGGATTTCTCTCGGCTGACGAGTCACTGTGTAATTGCACACATGCGATTCACGGGAGTTGGGGTGTGAGCACGTGTGTTATATAAATGCAAGGTTGAAATGGATCCCAACGCTAATGGACACTGAATGCCTAATGCAGGATATACACACTTGTGGAGGGGACGGATTTAAGCTGAGCTGAGCTCAGGCTAAAGTGTCAGCGCTGGATAAGAGTCGAATTTGAGAGGAGTGAACGGGTAATTTGGGGATTTTCAATGGGCTGGGGTAAGTCGCGTGCATCCGTACACTTGATCTGCATATTGCGCCACCCTAGACATCCCGGAGGTACTGAGTCATTTTCACACGGTTCCTTCGAGTGAATTAACCGGCAAATATCTCTCGTCGTCAATCCTCGGTTAAAAAAAAATTGCAATCGCAATATTTTTTCCGAATTTTCCAACTATTTCTGGAATACTTCTCTGAAATTTTTTTTTTGAAAAAAAAAATCGGGAAACCAAACAATTGTATTTGTGATTCCCAAATTTTTAAAATAATTTTCTAGAAACTTTTGCGAATATAATTTTGATTTTTCAATATTCTCAAAAAAATACGCCATTCAAATTATAAAAATATTTTTTCTATTCGAATTTTTGAAAAATTTTTCAAAACTTTCCCAAAAATTTTTTGAAAATTTGGAAAAAATATTCCGATTATAATTTTTTTTTTGGGATCAGATGTGTGTAATAATCCCCAAAAACATCCCCATATTGCATTAATATGAATTAATATAAATAATCGAATTTTCAGTCAGAGAAAGTGATATTTATTGGAATAACACTCTTTCCTTTTGAATTTCGGTAAATTTTCCTGGTCTCCGAGGGTTCTATTATACCCTAGAGGGCAAATATATATTTGAAAAATACGAACCCTCAATCCCCGTGATTTAAGCCATTTCCACAGTGCCAGCTTCAACCTCATGCAAAGCCCTCCCTCTTAATCGTCCCCTGGAACTCCCATTCCCATTTTTTTTCTCCCACTCGAGAGAGTCTGTTACAACCCCGACCCTTGGCCCGGGTTCTCCTGGACAAATAAGAATAGGCGCCAAGGGATCCTGCTGACGTATTTGCATTCAATTTCTTGAGCGAGAGAAGTGACACAGAGTGAATGAAAGAAGCTGTCTCTTTTTTTTTTTTAAAAAAGTGAGGGGTTGCAAAGAGCGTGAACGGCTCGCCTTGTCAAACATTAGAACTACTCGAGGTGGTTCTGGTCCCTCGACATTTCCTGTCCACTGCTATTTGCCCATCGTGTCCTACATCGTACGAATTCTGCCTCTGGCGTTTTTTAGAGGATTCCTTTTTTTCTGTTTATTTGGATCAGTGAGAGAGGAAAAATGTTGATTCTGCTATTTCAATGGGGAGGGGTGATGAATTCCAAATGGTCTCCGATGTAAATAATGCGAGGGGAACCGGTGGACATTTCAATTAGAATCCCTGGCGAATTTAATACCAGATGTTTCAATGAAAACTCCAATTTTTTCCATCAGTTTTACTGGTTGACATGCAAACCTGTTTATTCCGTACTCAAACATGAAAATGGAGTTGATGAATTTGAAATACTCGCTGTGAAGAGTGAATGGTCGACAGAAACGTAAACAAGCGATGCTTCAGAGTTACGATTGGTAACGATGCTTTCAAACAGCTCAGATAAGGAAGAAGAGTGACCTGGCCTTTTTCAGGGGGTGGGAGTACTGGACCCTGGAGAGGAAATAACGAGAAGAGCGGTCAAATGCTCGACGGTCTCTCGAGAGGACAAGGGACAATTTGAGAGGAATGTCCAGTTTGGGTTACTGTCAGGCTGAGGTACACAATTTGACCAGTTTCGGTTGTACAAGGACCATCTCTCAAAATTTAATACCGAGTTTCATCAAGGGCTTCTTGTACCCAATTATTGATTATCGTTGGAATTGAAATGCCGAACCGGGTAAAAAAAATTGTAATTGAAATATTTTTTTCAAATTTTTAAAAAATTTCTGGAAAACATTTCCCAAAAATACAATTGTTTTGTTTCCCGATTTTTTTTTTCAAAGAAAAATTTTCTGAAAAGTTTTCCAGAAATTTTTTGAAAATTTGGAAAAAATATTCTGATTACAATTTTTTTTTTCATGCGGGTTCAATTAAATTCATCAATTCAATTAAATTGATACATCTCCTAATTATCAAACCAATCGTATTTTAAGATGTGCACTGGACATTCAAATGAAATTTTCCACAGTGATAATTATAATTGTTTCCCGAATTATGGATTTTATGAGTTATAGAAGCGCTTATTTTGGAGGTGGATAACATCGGATAATTGAGAAATTTAATCAATTACTCTGCAGTGATCGATCGTTGTAGAAATAACATGGAATCGTCTGGGCCAGGTCAGCGGTGAATTGATGAATACACAATTTTCGGGGTGCTCGAAGACCCCGGGGGTCGTCAACTATATCTCAAGTTTAACTATTATTTAACGAGTTTGGAAATGATGAGTTGCAAGTTATTCGGTGTCTTCCCCTTCTCGCTATTCACCTCTTCCACCAGGTGACGATGTCAAAGAGGCTGGGTGTGACAATAACACAGTGTGCGGCTGTCGTTATTTCTCTTTTACAGGCATACCAGGACGATCATCTGAAACAGAACAAAAGACCCTT
This sequence comes from Fopius arisanus, assembly GCF_000806365.1. NCBI lineage: Eukaryota > Metazoa > Arthropoda > Insecta > Hymenoptera > Braconidae > Fopius > Fopius arisanus. The sequence continues at coordinate 57,970 of NW_011887825.1, forward strand.
GGATGAGTACCTCCTCGGGGGATTAAATGTCTTTCTCTTATGCTCACTATAGCCCGTCGACGCAAAAATCATACAGAACACTTTGAGTCGTTGTTTTTATTCTCGAGACGGAAATACGCGGATATTAAACGGAAAATTGGATTTTTGGTTCGCATTCAGTCTGATGAACATAATCCCTCATCCCAATGAGTAATTCCGAGTCGGGGAAATTCAACGGAAAATTTTGACGCAGTCGGCAGTTGACCCCATCAATACCCAATTTTCTCCGGAGAATAATTCTTAATTACACACGTCATAATTTCTGACACGTGGTACAAGGCACAAGGGGAGGTCCAGTGAGATTATGACAAATGACATTACAGACGATGAGACACGGTGGAGGACGAGGGGGAGTCCCCGGACTCTTTCTTAATAACTCCGACACACGTTATCCCCTCCTGGCCGGATCACCGTCGATAAACCCATCTAAATTTCCATGATTCATCTCCTTTTCGCAGACTCTCCCAACGTCACATGAAAGTATAATGAAACCATAATTTATTAAATTCTCGTGACATTCTTTTCCAATGGCCATTCCTGGAGAATTTATTGAGCATGAACAATTTAAATAATTCCTCAGCTTTTTTTAGCGCTTTTATGGGGAGAAAAATGAAGAATGCGTATGTCACTGACATTTGTTACCAACTGTTTTATGAGCTGCAATACCACAGTACAGAATAGTCAAGCCTCCCCCATTAGTTCAATGAGAAACAAAATGAAAGAAAATCCAGTGGATAACCACGGGATTTTATGATCCTTGCGTGATGATAAGTGTCGAACATTCAATGAGCACAAACCTGGAAAACTAGACATTGACAAATCGGAACTAATTGCAGTGCTTGGGCTTCCTACACCAGTGGTATTTCGAGTCACGTATATGGTAATGACGAGAAACACGCTCGACTTAATCCTGATTATACCTCTCGCCTTTGCCATCTACCTCTGCACTGGGACAACTGGTACTAAGAGCTTTACTTGCTATGGAAACGGTTTATGGGGGTGAGTACACTGGATGTAGTCCATTTTGATGAAGACAAGACGAGAGAGCTTCAAAGGTTTGGGGGATGTTCCATGGATTTTCCCCATTCTTCATTCAACTAGGATATTCCCTTTCATCGTTACAATTTTTAGATTTATTTATCCACTCTCCAAACTGTTACTTCGGGGTATTTATTATTTCTTTGGTATTGCTCAATAAAAATCTCAAGTCTCTGACCAGAAAATTCCAGATTGAACAGAAAAACGCATGAATAACGGGCAAATGTTTAGATGATTAATTATTATTGAATTGTTTTACTCGCATCATGACGCGAGGATCATTGATCGACTGGGAAATTTCATTGGATGAATTCGATGGCAGCCCGATGAAAGACTGACCAAACAGTTGGAGCGATGGTGCGTGCATTGGATCCACAATGAATATAATTCCTCGAGTAACAACTAGAATATCCCCTTGCAATCACAAATACGTGAATTTAAATTCATACACACTGTTAGAAGGTGTATGTACGTGGAGTACTTTGGCACCTGGGTGAATTAATTCGCTCCCTTGGCCCCGAGCGAGAGGCGTTGGACGTCATAATGCATGGGCACACACGTTTGCTCACAGCACCACACGAGACAAAAGCTTGAGGTGGTTGGGTTTACCGGTGGTCCCCCACACAGTGAATACGTTGGCATATAATGTCATACAGTTGAGCTGGGAATTTAACGTGAAACAGTGGATAGAGATTCTAGATTTTCCGCGATTCTCAATCCTATCGATTTCACTCGGAATACTCTCTCATTTTTTAATTATTTTATTTTCATTTTCTTATTAATTTTTGTTTACTTTTTTATATTTTCAGATTCACTCTTTGAGTTGGTCGTTTGGTACGAGTGATGGATAGCGGGTTGATATATATTTTTTTTTTTTTTTGCCGCACTTTTCCGCGGTGAATTGAAAGCCGCGGGGGTGGGGAAGAGGAGGGGGCATATGAAAAAAGTTGCGGTCGCATGATGGATATGCTGTGTTTTCGGTGAGCTTTGAAAATTCGACCATCACTTTTTAGATTGGGATATTTGGGCTCTCGGCGGTTTTTGCCCCGTGTACTCACAGAAAGGGGGTTTTAGGGGTGGGAGGATGTTAGTTTTGGGGAGAGGGACAAGGGCAAGAGTGATATTGGCTCGGGATTTGCTGGTGGTGTTGTCGTTACAATGAAATTGCTTGTTGAAATATTACTGTTGGGATTTTTTTTTATTATGATATTGGAGAGTTGAGTTTATGTCAACAAGCAGGCAGGATTTTCAACAGCGAGGGAAATGGAGTTTGGAGTTTTAGAAAATTGAGTTTATTTATTCTGTCTTTACGATGTTTTAAGGGGAAATCAATGGGAGCAGTGAGTTTCAATTTAATTAGGGCAATTTCCCGGTTTTCATTAATGGGAACTAACTTTATGTAAATCGGATTAATTTGATGGTCTACGCGATGCAATTGATATTCATCAATTCAGAGCCCTTCAAATTGATTTTTTATGGTTTATTTGGGTAATGAAAATCTTCTTGTCTTTGATGATTTTAGAAAGTCAGAAATTGACTGGTATACAACCACTGGAAGACTCCGATTGTCAATTAAATTATGGCGACTGAATTTTCCCCCAAAGAGCAAAGAGAAAATTCGTTTATTCGTAGTAATTGGCGGAGAGGACGATTATTCATGAAGAAGAGGATTCGTGCATCTAAATATATTTGCGTCCATCATTTCCAACTCCGAGTGCTCACAGCAACTTGGAAAAAGAGAGAGGAGAAAAAAAATTATCTCATAAAATTGAATATTAAATACATCAAATTCACGTCTGAAAGTTTTATAATAGAAACAGCAGAGTTCTCCCGTCTGATAATAAGTTTATTCAACTTTTCCACTGGGTCATATTGTTCCATCTGGTAGAGTGCTAGAGGGGGTGATAAAAAAACTAAAGGAGAGAAGTCAAATGACTATGGAAATAAAGAAAAAATATAATCCGAAAACTTACGGTTTAAAGTAGCTCTACCCTCCGGCCGAGTTAGACTACTCTCAAATATTTTCTGATTTCAAATTCTAAATAACTCCATGGATAAAATTTTGAAAAAAAAATTTGTTCAGAAAATAGAAATTATTTTGTGGAATACTAAAAATAAATGATAATTGATAAAATTATCAAGTCCACGTGTTAAAATTCCACAAGTAGCACTCCACCTCTCCCCGACAAAAAAAATGCAAACAGCCATAATTCATCACATTCACTCGAAATTAATAATCCCCTCATTAATAACCATTAATCTCGATAAATGTCGCGCAATGTTTCTCCGCCAACAACAGAGATTAAAAAAAAAAAATTAAGGAAAAGTAATAAGACCCCCGTAATTATTGTGTGCAAAAGGAAAAATTTGAATGAGCGTCACGCAATGAGCTCATTCACTTACATTTTATTTTTTCCCGAGGTATAAATTTTTTTTTCGCAACTTCTCGTGATTCGCGCGTTGGCGCAGCTCGTGCCCACATAGTCAAGTGGCTTTATGGCTTCCTGCCATAAGGCCAATACATGAAGTTAACAATACAGTATATAGATCGACTACGTGCAGCCATTGAGGGACGCTGTAACCCAAGGGGTGGTAAATAATCGCGCACGCTCCAGTCCATGAGAACCTGTTTTTATCCAATGAACCTGCCCATTGGCCCAATAAAAATAAACGACACTGGCCTACATGATAAAAAACAACATCGGACCGCTGTGTGCACTTGCCCCTACGAGTTTTTGGTGCAGTATTTTTTTTTTCACCCCATCCCCTGGTTTTGGGGGTAAGGACAATGGATTTCAGCGCGGCTTCTCTCATCTTTCATCTCGACGTGGCACGCGCCGTTGTCGCATCTGGCGAGTCTACGGGGGGTCAATTGAAATTGTCACGACAAGGGTTCGTACACCCAGATAAAAGTTCCCTGACTTTCGTGGGACTTTCCGACTATCTTCGGGGTAACACTCAGGAATTGTACTGCGGTTGTAGAGTACAGTCTGGAAGAGATACTATTAAAAAAATAATACTTCCGCCAAGTCAATTTACAGGAAAAAAAATCTCAGGGGTGTTGTACAATTAAAAATTTTTTTGGAAAGACATCATTTTTGTGAGAGTTTAATTGATTGATTGGACAATTGATTTTTTTCACAATTTCGAGAATTTCGTTTTCGATCTCGTTTTTTTTTCTCCTTTTTTTATTGCGATAAAAAAATAGAAAAATAGAATTTATGAATACAATTTCGTTCTCGTCCCCTAAAATTAACAATTCGGAAAGTTTTGATGCTTTGTGATAATTAAGAAACATGTCGGGTGGAGTTATCCAACTTTTTATTCCTACATTAAACTGGAGACCTTGAGGAGCGCAAGGATCGTCAAAGGCTCATTACTTGATAATGATTTAATGATCATTGCTTTATTACTGGACAATATAACTCAGGTCTTTTTGACTGTGAGGGGAGTCTCGCGTGTGAAATCCTGGCGACTAAAGAGGAACGTGATGAGAATAATTTCTAGTCCACTCTCGAGACACCCCTAAAACTGCCTCCAAGGGTAAACTCCCGCACACACAATTCAGGCCGGTTGGGAACTGAAAATAAGGCTGAATTATACCAGGGGGGGCACTTCTCCTTCTCTCAACCCGAATAAATCGTCCTTTTCACCGCTGGAACTAATGGATTAGACGACGAAATTTCGGGGGTGAGGTGAATGGAACAAGTGGTGTAAATGTTTGTGAATGGGGGGTAGATTTTGAGATTAGTCCACTAGCTTTTGTAGTTTAGTTTACTTACTGTATTCTCTCTAAAAAAAAAATATTTATATCCACAGCTGACAAAAAAAATCGCGAATCGAGAAAAATTCAGTTGCCACTCAGAGAAAAAATCGAACCTACAACGGCTAGATGGAGTTCCTTATAATGGTATTCCCCACTTGTTTTTACTCAATGCAACTTCTCCGATGTTCGATCCTATTTGCCCAGGACTCTCGCTTTCGTCTCCCAGTGAAACTCGGAGTTTTCCCACCGAAGGCTTTTCTCCTTGGAATTTAACTTGAGACGTCTGGCACTGGCGGACCCCTGATTAACTCGAAAGATCGTACCGCCTCAGAGGAGGCAAAACTTCTATCTCTTCCGCTTGTTCTTATTTCCCTATCTCTCCCGCACCTTTCATACCGAATTTTTCTCCTCCCCGTCCTGCACGAATCGTTTTGCTTTATTCTCCCGCCTCCATCCCCCACTGTATTTTTTATTTTTTTTACTTCTACTTCACTCCATTTTATTTTAACATCCAGGCAAGACCGAGTAAGCGAGGGGAATAGGGCAGAAGAAGTTAAAGGCAAATAATGGTGAGAACGATAACGGGCTTCTTCGCGGAATGGTGTGAGAATAAACGAAGATAGGTGGTGTATATAACACGGTAAACAGAATGAGAAAGTAAACTGCAATTCATTTTTTTTTATACCCTAGTCTTGGCTCATTCTCTCTATTCTCTCCCGAGCCCAGTCGATCTTTATTCTCCCCTAGGTATTGTGTACTCGTCCCCGAAACCAGAGGAATATCCGAATACTCGCGAGATTTCTTCATCTCCTGGAAATTTTTCTGATTTAAATTACTGGAGGTAAGTCCGCACTCAGAGGGAAAATCATTTTCACTGCGAGTATTTATGTATTAATATTTGAGTGGACGAGACGATGGTTTCATGGGAAAAATCTGTTTGAGAACAAATTGATAGAATTTAATTGCTTTCTGTCATGATTCGAGTGAATTTTTCGAATTTCTCGAACGAATCGAATTTTGAAAATCGAAATGAAAATCGAGTTGAAAATCGAGTTATCACTTCTTCATGAGTATTTTTCAGTAAATTCATTTATTAAAACCAATATGTAGGCTTCTCTCAAATGAATGGATGCTTGATAAAAAATGATTAAATAAAAAATTGGAATAATAAATGGATTTCAATATTATAAATTGGAAAAACGGATATTCGTCAGGGGGGATTAAACATATGCCGTTTGATTCACTTTATTACTCATTCATGCAGTCATACGTGTATGAAAAATATTCATAAAAGATATGAAAATTTTACCACGCGTTAATCCCGAGTTCTCGATTATTCAGTGTATTTTTTACCAAGCATAAAACACCAAAATATTCCCGGCAGATTCCCGGTGGGGTTGAGTATGCATCATTTATTTTTCCCTATCCCCCAAAATTTGTTCGATTCATCGCGATACGAGGTTTCCACAATTTCCTTTTTTTTAAATTCTCAGGCTACTGGTGATGCGGCCCATAATGCCGCTTCCAGTTTTTCTGCAACATGGTTTTCGGCGGGATTTTTAATGATCCACCGATCATCGTTTGATTCCATATTTGTTGAAGCGAAATTTTTTAAATAATTTTACAACCGACCGCGAAAGGATTTGGGTTGATTTGGCTGAACGATAATTAAAAATAAAATAGCAGAGAGGATTCAATGAGTTTTCAATGTTTATTCCTTCACGCTGATCACGCATGAAATTAATTAACAGTTAATCCACTCGCTTTCCTCTCGTTGGTATAGAAATAAATTGTATGCCCTCGCTTCATTCGAAATTACTCAGTATTTTTTTTTATAATTGTCACTCCGTGGTTCTCAAGTGATTATGAATTTCATCAAATTTGAAATTTCATGATGAATCAAGAAATCAAAATTATCGTGCAAAAATCATTTTTTTTTATTTCCAATCCCCGGGTAAAAAAAATTGTAATCGAAATATTTTTCTGGAAAATTTTTCAGCAAAAATTTTTTTATAATTTAGATGGCATATTTTTTGAGAATATATTGTAATACTGAATCATTAAAAAAGAAAACAACAGTATAATATAAAAAATATACATTCTCACAAATTTTTCGAAAATGATAAAAAAAATTTTCCGAAACAAATTTTCGAAAAATTTTTCAAATCATTTTCCAAGAATTGTTTTGTTTCCTTATTTTTTTTTTGTTTCAAAAAAACAAATTCTGGAAAGTTTTCCAGAAATTTTTTGAAAATTTGAAAAAAATTTTCCGATTACAATTTTTTTTACCGGGGCCATCAGTACCAGAATTCATAAGCCCCGAAATCTTAACGCTCCTTCAAAAAAAAAATCGAAAATCGCGGATTTTTTAATCCAGAGACCTCCCCCCCTGGCAATTAAATCAAGAGAGCAAGCTTCACCTCTCCCAAACGTGTACCATATCTAGGCCGAAATTTCCAGGCAATCAATGAGTGTACTTTTCGATGGAAATGGGTTTCACTGGGTGGTTTGCACATGTCCAACAAAGGGTCGAGTTAATTCAGTTAACAGTGAAGCCACACGCACAAGTATATCCCCGAGGCCTGGTTTATTTGCAAAAGACGAGGAATGGGAGGTCTATTGCCGATTGGCAAACATCTGCAAACTCTTGGCCCAACGTGGGTACAGAAAATCCCAGAGGAGTCGGTCTAGAGCCATCAATGTGACCAAATGATACTGCATTATGCTCGTGAGAAATACTGGCTCTATACACTTTCATCGAGGGAGTGCCCCATTGATCCTCCCAGTTGTTATTTCCAAATCATTTCTCTGGGTTAATTAATTCAGCCCCATGTGCCCGCCAAAAAAAAATCCACTGAATAAAAATACACAGAGAAAAATGATTACTTCTGAAATTATTTATTGGAATCTATTTCATCTTCCAATTATTTATGATGTCGTAAAAATTGATTGTGCGAAATTACAGATTTTTTTTCTGGCACCAATCATCAGAGTGAATTATTAATTCACAATTGCACCCGAAAATGATTAATTGTAATGACAGTAAATACAATTGAGGTAATTCTGATTCAGGGAGGTGTCTCAAGGGGACGAGAAGGTGTTAATGGCGGTGTTCAAGCAATTATTCACGGGTTATCCGCTGACACAAGGGTCTCAAATTAAGGTAATGGGTCAGTGAGGCTAGTCCATAATTACCAATTATTAAGAACTGTTAACTCCATTTAAATTAATTTTTTAAGACAGGAATTATTGATTGGAATTATTGATTCTTTTCCTAAGCAATGGCTGTTGAAAAATAACTGATAATTTTGGCGGTTTAATTCGATTGAATACTTATTTGGGTCTGAATTTCGTGGGCATCACGACTGAACATTCATAGAGCTGCACCCATAGCCGAGATATGCACACGAGTACAGGATTTACTTAACAGGCGAGTGTTAAGCTGTCAGAATAATCCACATACCGGAGTAATAATGGACTCCAGTGGAAATGCATCTCTCGGGGTGGGAGATCAGGGGGTGAGGGTGAATGGGGGGGTTGAGACGGGGGGCAAGCCCTCGGTAAATAATGTACGCTTACCAACAGTCACTGGGGGCTATGGGCAGACGTGTGCACCCAGTGGCTGTACGCGGTCTCACTTCCAACGCGACATTATCCTTAACAAACGACATATACGGTTTGCATACGTAATACCCATTGCAAGTGCCCGCCCCCCC